>NW_019175062.1:747986-992986 GCF_002260705.1 Seriola dumerili | reverse complement strand
TGAAAAGTCCTTTTTGATTAGGAAGGTTCCAAACTGAGTGAAATGACCCGGAAGTATCTCAGTGGCAGCTGATAAGAGCTGCTCCACTTCTCTCAATGTTTCCTATCTTATCTCCTTTAGCATAGGATACACTGCACCTTCCTTGACAAAAGCATAGGAGTTAATGCTGTCCCACAGTTCCTTTGTGGCAGCAGCATTTAAAATGATTCACCATTGTGGTTTAAATGTAACAACAGAGCAGCTGTTTTATGTTTGTGACACAATGCAAAACTTAAGGAAAACTTTGCATGATCGACTGAAGCCCAAATCCATAAATATAGATTTCTTCTCTTTCAATTCAGTCCAGGAACCATCTTGAAGGATGTATAGTTAACAATATTATCATCATAACAAAACAGTGAAATGCAGTAAAAATGAATTTTCTCTGTACTTATCATATGTATAAAAATAGATATATTTAATTTGAATATCATTTAATTATTATTTTAATGGCTCATCTTTCTCTACTTGTATATTCCTTTCATGTGATCGTATTTCAACATTTCAATCCTGTTATGATTAGGAAAGAAATCGTTCATGCATGTGTTCTGTGTGTGTTCTCTCAGCACTGCGGTTATCTTCTCCTAAGTCCTGAATTCTCCTTCACATCCTTCCTTGACCTCATGATGTCTTCCATTGAGGACAAGGAAAAGTAATTAGGAGAGGAGATTATTTTGAGTTTTCCACCACAGCTGAAGACATTCTAATTTCTTATTTATATATAGGCAAATATCGCTATATTATCACTAATGGCCGTAGAGTAGGGCATGCACATCCAAATATTCTATCAGTGTTGGTGAAAAAGCAAAAACAATATCAAGTAAAAGTTGCCTGCACACAGAGTCGATGCTCCTTTAAAGATTTAGGCACAAACTCAACTTATTTGACAGGTGATCAATGTGGCCTGGGGTGACGCCCACCAACAGTGTCAACTATACTGCTGGTGAAGAGCAGCAGGGTTTACACTGATATCTCATTTCACCTGTTTTGTATTGTATTATAAGACAAAGAGCATGTAATCACAATGTCTCCGGTTTGAATCCAGCCTTTGTTAAATGTCCTCCCTCCTCTCCACACTTCCTGTTCACTCTGTCCCCAAAAGTGATTGTTAAAAAATACCATTATCTATTCCATTATCACTCAACATGTGACAAGAAGGTCCATATATTGACTTCCACTGATTCAACACAGTGTTACTGAGAAAGCTCCACCCTCAATTATGTCTAATTATTTACAATTTTGATGACATGAAAATAATAAATATTAGTTACATGATAAATAGGATGCGACACAAAACATTAGTGACCAGAACCAATTTAGTTCTTTCACTATATTGAAGTATATTTATATTTCCTTTCACCTCCACATTCTTCCACAGCAGCATGTGCTGAGGTACAAACCAAATGAAAAGCTGTTCTGTTGTTACATGGAGGCGTTTTATTGAGCATGTAGCATGTTACTGTCCTGCTAGCTACAGGAAACCCCTCAAACATCACCACAGGCCATGAAGAAAGAGAGCGAGAGAGAGAGAGAGAGAGAGGTGGAGAGAAATAGACAGAGAGGGTTATTGACAGGGGTCAGAGCCGGGTCACTCAGGTGAGCTGACGTCGACCAGGGATTGGCTTCTCTGCGGCTCTGGATGCGAGCTGATTCGTAGATGAGGGCTTGAACCGGGGCCCGACGGGCCGTCATGTTTCTTTCATGAGGTGCAGCTGCAGAGTTTGACTTTGTTTGGGCTGCGTGGTCCTGCAGACAGTCAGACTGAGCGATCTGACATCCACATGATTAAATGTTAAAATGGCCACAGGTTCTGGAGATTGGTCGACATGGAGCCGTCACAGCCGCCCTTGTCTTGATGTACGTTGAACTTGCCTAAAGACATGCTGAAGATGGATAAAGGACAAACAGAGGTGGATAAAGCAGTTCTACTGTCATTGCACATTGGGAGTCCATGTCCAGAAATGTAATTATTATAAGAAATGGTTCAAAAATGATACTGTCACTTTTATGTCTGTAGATGTTAAAGTTCCGGTTGCAGGACTTCTTGTTTCTAATGTGGCTTTATTTGGACTCTAATGTAGATTTACCATGTTCCAGACACAACAGTGTTCTGTCCAATGAACCTCCTCGCTCTCACTCCAATAAAATAAACTTCAGGTTGTAAGTTTAAATGTCACTGGCTGTGGCAGAGAGCTCCAACACTGCAGCAAGAACTTAGATTTACATTTCATCTCTGCTTCTTGCGTTACTGTATTCTCCATGAAACTGCGAGACTGTTGTCCTCTAACAAATAACGCCATAGCTCGTCTGTGAAAGCCGCTTGTTACCTTCTATTGTCAGTGGCCTAGTGGTCGGTGGATTAGTCGTAGTGATTATGACAGGAGCAAAAGAGGAAGTCAGGTGATGTGGTACATGGAGGTTGGGGTGGATGGACTTTCCCACAGGAGACCGCTGTTCATTTACAGTTTCCATCCATAGCTGATGTTGCTTTTATCCATGACTGTTCCGCAGCCTTTACTGTGTGTGTGTGTGTGTGTGTGCTTGTGTTATTGTAACCATGACGACAAAGGTCAAAGTCAAGTATTCATTTTGACCTGTACCACAACCTATTCCTAAACCTGACCAGGTTCTTTGTGCTTCAGCCCTAAGCAACACGAACCGCTCCACAACTGCTTGTTTATTATATAATTATTTTGATGATGAAGATCCCATACGCCTGAAGCTTTTTTAGGTTGAAGAACCTATATATTATTTTATGATTATTATGTTTATTATTATTATGAATAGCGATTACAGTTTGGTAAATGTTACCTTGCTTTAATGATTGTAATGTTCCAATATCACACAAAGCTTTCAACCTTGAGTGTGGCATGGCTGAACAGCAATTTAATTCAGTTTACTTCTAAAGTATTTTTTTTTTTCTATTTTTCTTTCTTGTTCTAATTTAATTAGATTTTTGAAACTATGATCTGATTCAGAAATAATCAGCCAAATCTGATAAACATGAAATAATGTGAGACCATCCACAACACGGAGAATTATTATTGAACTTTATTTAAAGATTAGTCAGTCCAAGGTGTAAACTTTTTTGTCCTTTTTTGTTAGTTTTTTTGTTATTTCTAACACCATCTGATTCTGTCTGTAGCTCACAGAGGTTGAACTCTGCCGAGCCACCAGCAGCTACTGTTGATTTCATCTCCACTCAATTGAAGGAAGCAAGCTACTTTATCAAACACCCATACAAGCATATAACTGTGATACATTGTTTTTATTTACATGTAGAGCGGCTTTCTTTGGTAGCCCTTGAAAGGCAAGTGTAATTTTTTTTTTTTTTTTTTGTCTGCCAGGATAATTTTTCTAAGGTTTTCTTTTCATCTGTAAAAACAACCCACGAGAGGCAAGGGACTTTTTTTTTTTCATCTGTGAAAATCTCCGACTCAGTCTCTTTACCACACCCTTCTGTGGAACTGTCATTTTTTTAATCTGTTTTTCACAAAAAATTTTAAGTTATTGAGCCAGTAAAAAAAAAAATTGCCTGTTTCCAGTTGCCTCTCAAGGTTTGTTATCACAGGTGGAAAAAAAAAAAAAAAAAAAAAATGTTCACTTGCCTTTCAGGGCCTCCGTAGCTTTCATATTTGTATTGACATTTTAAAAGAATAGATTCCTTTCTCATATATTACATAGAACAAATCCTTCAAACACAGGGCCCTTGGTCTGTGTGCTCTGTCTGTTATTGGCTCCTGTGTGGAACAGAGTCAGTCTGTCATAGTTTGATTCATTTGTATTCATCCATGTATTGCACTTTTTTACTATTGTACTTAATTACTTACTTAATTTTCTTACTGTGATGATAATGATCTTATATACAACAGGCTGTGGTTTATTGCACTGAGTGGGCACCTCTTCACTGAAGAAACTAATACACTGCAAATGTAGGTAAATGCCTCACAAAAGCAGGATTTGATACTTTGTGTGTGTGTGTGTGTGTGTGTGTGTGTGTGTGTGTGTGTGTGTGTGTGTGTGTGTGTGTGTGTGTGTGAGTTGGGGTCCCCGGACGAGGCGTCCTGGGCTGTGTGGGACGTGGGCTGCTGTAGCAGTCAGGAGGTGTAGTGGGCGGGGCGGCGGGGTGCTCAGTCCCCAGGGAGGCAGAATTACCCATCTGACTGCGGGTAAATCAGCTCGCAGCGCACACAGGAAATTTACGAGTCACAGTTGATAGATAATACAGAGAGCGACTCGACGGGGATCCTCGCCCTCCCCCTCTTGTCACTCCTCTTCCCCTCATCCCTCAATCCACTTATGTCCACTAATTTGGCTGTCTGCCTTCAGTATTTTCACTTTTTCTATTTTTCCCTGGCTCCCACTCAGTCCTCCTACTCTGTTAAATCCATCCGTTCTGTAATTTCCTCTCTCCAGAATCAGTTTGTTCCCCCACTCATCCCCCTGTCTTATTTACTGAGCAGAGAACAGGAATGGAGGAGCGGTAATGATAGCATGACAAAAAAGGTTTGTTGTTTCTGTGTCAGCTCACCACTCTGTATTATCTCCCTCTGGTTTCCTCCTGCCTCTCTTTTCTCATTATTTCCCACTGTCTCTTCCATTTCAATATTGCCTTAGCTCATTGCTTCTTTCTATTTCCTCTTTTTACTCTCTTGCTCTCTTTCCCTCCACATTCTTCATAAAACAACTTAATTTATTCATTTGGTAAGCAGGCTTTGAGGCTCCAAAGAACAAATCATTCTGCTTGAGGAAACCAGCCCCAACTTCCCTCTGCTCAAACCTCGCTCTAAAAAAAATTGGGGTCTTCTTGAAAATTCATGCTCACACAAAAACTTATTTTGCTGCTTATTCATTTCTCCTTCTTTCCTTCTTCCCTGTTTCTCTCTCTCTCTCTCTCTCTCTCTTTCTTCTCTCTCTCTTGTTTGGGGGAAATTCACCAGCGCTGCAAAACAACATCTCTGAAATGCCTGCTGCTGACATGGCCAAAACATCCCGCCTCTGGGAAGCGTAGTTTCCATCCACCCGCCTCATTTCCCAAGATGCTTCGGGCCTCTGCTTCTATAAATCAGATGCACCCGTTCCACAGAAATGCAAATGTTGGTGGTGGTGCACTTAAATTCTCCTAGAGATATATTACTGTTTCTTGCCTTGTTGTGTGTGTGTGTGTGTGTGTGTGTGTGTGTGTGTGTGTGTGTGTGTGTGTGTGTGTGTGTGTGTGTGTGCATATGGGTAGGAGATATATTGCGGCCGACCATCGGGAGTGCTAAAGCAGAACGGGTCGGATTGAGAATTGCATTCCTGTGATGTCAAAATATAAAAAGCCACTGGAGTGCGTCCTGAGGACCGGGGACTTATTTTGTTTCTGAATGCATAAAGATTGAAGCAAATTTCTTCTATTTCTCCCTTTTTCTCTTGTCCTCTGCAGCTATTCATCCTGTTTGTCTGGAAAAGACACAACAGGCTTTATGTGTGTGTGGTAGCTTCTGCTTTCTGTGTGTGTTGTGTAGAGATAAAAGGAATGATCTTGCACGTGCGGGAAGAGAGAATATGCCATATCTATCTGAAGGCGAGGTAAAAACAAGTGAGAATCAGACAAAGGACGGAGAGGTGAGGGTGTGATGAGAGCTCAGCTGGCCCGGGCGTCGATGGTGGATGTTCCTTTAACAGATTTGCTGGACGTTAAAAGCTCCATCCGTTCTCTGTTCTCAGGGGAGCTCTTGCTGTCTCATGGCCCCACCAATGGGGCCTCTGTCCCGGGCTGCTCGCCTTGTGTGGTGCCCTGTGTCAGCAAGCTTGGGATGAAATACTGATATGGATCGAGAGGAGAGGAGAGGAGAGGAGAGGAGAAGAGAGGAGGAGGACGAAGGGCTGGGTAGTGATCAAATTGTGTTTGAGTATCAGAAATTACATGTACTTAAAGTTGGCATTGAATGTGGAATACATTGAATATAAGAGGCTGCTAAAATACTTAAGTGACAGATAAAAGTAAAACTCTTTCACCTCTTCTCACAACACTAAGAATAAAAGCTTTAGTCCATTTCTTTTGATTTACAGCAGAAGCATGTAGCACATAAATCTGAGCTGCGTACATGAGCAGCCTCAGTGGACCCTTCACCTTTTAACGCAGACATCGTCTCATTGTGCCCAAACACACACATGGATCAACAAGTAAATACATGCATTTGTAGTGGTTCTTAGGGGAATCATTAAAAAAAGTGTTTATGGCACATTTAAGAAAGTCTGCACAACCTGAAATCTCTGTGTGAGGTTTTACTACATTATGCAATATTATTTTTGCCACCATGTTTTATGTCTTCATTATACTGTGGGTATAAGACGCAGATGGAAAGCTATCTACCCCGGGCCTCAGTGGATTACCATGTTCGCAGACAAGTCATTTATTTTATTTTGTCATTCTGGCTTTCATTTTTTTCTACTTCAGCCTATTTATTATTATTTTATCCTTATTCATATATTAAAGCTGTTTAGATTGTTATTGTTTGATTTCACTCGAATTAAATAAACTTTTAAAAAAAATGTTAAAATATCAGAATGTCAGGATCAGAATCAGATTTATTTGTCACTTCCACAATATACGCTTTGCATACATGGGAGCGAGATATTGTTCTCCACCAGTCAGCGAGTTACACAAAACAGCTGACTGAGATCAGCCGCTGCAGCACACTAGATTTTAGCTTTACATTAGTTTTAAATTTAAGCTTGGTCTCTCCACACACTCATACGTGTTCATGTCAATAAAAAGCCAATCACCAGCATTATTAGATCTTGGTCCAAGCATGCTGCATGCTGATTGGCTGACTGACGCTGTTGAGATTTACTCAGTTACTCCATTGGTACTGAAATTTAGTATCGAATGACAAGACATTTTTCAGCAGGAACCAGTGGGTTTGTGGCTGAGAGCCACAGACAGGAAGTGAGGGGAAGAGTCTTGAGAAGGAGAGGGACTAATTACTGGTGTTGGTCTTTTTATAGGTGTGTTGAAAATAAAGATTACCTGCAGCTTTAATGTTGAGGTTAGTTTTCTATCAGTGAATTAACTGCTGTCATAGTATAGAGTGGACCAATTAGTCGGTCCATAAAAGTATCGACTAGTTGACTACGAAGAAGTGTAATTCTTTAAAGTACAACAAACACGGGTCCAGATAGTTCCTCATTTAAAACAACATTTAACCATTTCATTCAGGTAAAGTTCTTGTACATCTGCTTGTGTTTCAATATTTCATATTTAAGAACTTTAGCTTGTTTGGTGAAGGAACAAAAAGGGTTTCGTAGAGGACATATTCATATTTCTCAAACTAAGGCAGTGACATCTGTTCTGAAACTTATGGTAACTTAAGTATCAAAAGATATTAAGATCCTGTCCCGAGGAAACAGACATGGAAGAGCTGAAAGCCTCTGTAACTGCAGTCTGTCTGAGTGGAGGAAGGTGACAGCGCAGCATCCTGTCTGTTCCCTCTATCCAACAAGTTATTCACTGTCATAATGAGTCATTTTTAGGGAGACATCTTGTCCACTTTGTTCTAATCAGCAGTGGACACACACCTTCAGTCTGCGCAGCGAGCAATCTTACACTAATTATCTTCCAATTAGATTTACTATTATTCCCTAACAACCTACCTGGAGCGGCGTAATCACATCTTGGGTCTCTAATGTGATCAGGTCCAGCGTGGGGTCAGACTCAGTTTGTTTTAGCAACATGGACCGAATAGACTCCCTTTCCTTTGGTAGCCAGGCCATACCAAGCCAGGCCATGCCAGGTTAGAGAAATTCATTTCATACAAAGCTGTCATTCAATTTTGTCTCTCAGCACGCCTCGTCAATGTGTGTGTGTGTGTGTGTGTGTGTGTTTCTTCTTCAGTGTGTCACCTCGTATTACTTTGGTTCAAAAGCCTCATTCTGATACAGTGTAATAAAAATGTAGATATTGTAGATGTTAATAGTGACGCTCCATAAATCATTCACTGCCTTCATGAATTAATGATGTACAAGTGAATGATAATGCACACCGAGGTGTTCCAATAGATGGTAAGCAAAAACCTGAGCAGGTGAACACTCGGCTTTGTGTTGTCATTTCCTTAAACAAGACCATTGTTTTCAGTCTGCAGACACATTACAGACACCTTTATCACTGAGCTGACACCACTGTCACTTATTTATGGAAAAGAGGTAGAGTTTAAAGAGCTCTGTCACTGTTCACACAATACTATAAACATGTCACACTTTCATTTTCACTCTTCTTGTTTCCTCAAATACTCCCTAAAGCACCAAATGTGGATTCATCCGCCACTGAAAATAGTCCCGTCCAATACAGAATATCCTCCCGTTTGCACATTATTTGCATAAAAACCTCAGTGTCCAGCTGTTTTAGGGAATTAAAGAGCCTTTTTTAAAAAAAAAAAATGAAATAATTAAAAAATGTACATCTTCAGTAGAACCAATGGTTTTGGGGCTGGGAGCCACAGACAGGGTAGGAACGAACAATTACTATATGTTCTTTACTCATTTCAAGGACAATAATGATTGTAATAAGAGATAATAACAGAGAGTTAAAAAATCGTAATCGTAAAAATCGTAAAAAAAAAAAAAAAATGTAGCTTGAGTCTCCCTTTTCTTCCTTTTCCTTTTTGTCAACTCCATTTCACATCTTAACATTCTCAACACATTTTAACATCTGAACACATACTTTTCTCTTTATCTCCATCTTATGTTCCATTTTCCACATGACTATTGTCTATGATCTCCTCTCACTGTGTGTGTATCTCACTCACTTACTCCAGTCGCAATGATTGGCTGAGTAACATCACATGACCAGGGCGATAAGGGGCTAGAAAAGCTGCGCCAGTCAAAATGTAATAATACTCAATAATTTATAGGTTACAGGAAACGGTCCAGATAGGACGGCGTCTCCAGTCCAGATCCGGACCGCGGTCCACCTCTTAGTGACCTCTGCGTTATTGGTTTTGGTCTTTTGATGGCACATGTTGACAATAAGGAAATAAAGATTTAAACTGCAGCTTTAATACTGAGGTTAGTTTTCACTGAGTTACCTGCTTACATAGCAGGTAGCTATTCCAGCTATTCCAGAACTATATATAACTATATATAATAATAATAACACACTAACTCTTAAATTCAGCAGCTTTTTCTTATGATCAGTGTAGTTGCTTGTTCCCTGCTTAAACTCACATGTTCATTATTCTACTTTTGTTTTTCTCTCTTTATATGATGGCTAAACTATGAACACATCTGATTACAACTGTTATATGGTCTTTTATTTATTCCATGTAACAGATGCTTCACATGGGGAGTTATAGTCAACAAATAAACACTGTAAAATGTGCATATATAAAAGAAAAAACTGGTATAATTGAAAATGAATTAGGGGGTTAAAATATAATGTTATTAATAGGATTTAAGAAAATATCATTTGTCCTTTGTATTTATTTATTTTAAGACATTAAAACACAGACTGGTGAGAAGGAGAAGGGGAGACAGGAAATGAAGGGAAAGGAGGCAGAGAAGTACAAAGTGGAAGTGCGTGAGCAAGTGTGTGTGTGTGTGTGTGTGTGTGTGTGTGAAGCAAATGAGTAGAGGAGAAAGAGACGGAGCTTTTTTTTTTTTTTTTCTTTTTTGTTTCTTCCTTGACTTTGTGAGTGTGGTTCCACCTTGCAGAGGACAAGCACCTTAGGGGATGAAGGGAGGAGAATGCTTAATGTCGTCGCCCTGTCAAGTCTCAGGCCGCTTTGATTCCTCTCAACAATACCTCTCTTTCTAAACACTGCCTCGCCTCGCCAGCAGGGACCGGCCACTGGTTTCAAAGTCACTTTTCCTGCCGAGTCAAGCTGTCTGTGCTTTGCATAAGGGGCTCCTGAGTCTCCTGCTATGAGACGTGTCTCTCTCTCTCATTCCGCTTTTACTTATGTTCATTGTCTTAGTCTTTCTGTGCGGCAGTTCTGCATTCTCCAGGTTTGTTTTCTATCAGAGTCAGTTTGTCTGGTTTTTGTCTAAGTGCAAGCACACACTCACCTGAACCCACACACACACACACACACACACACACACACACACACACACACACACACAAACCCCCTAACCTCTTGTCCTGCCCCCCCCCTCCCCCCCGCCTCAACATATGCTTCCCATCGTATCAATAACCAGCAGATCCTTCCTCTGTGAGAGTAAAAACAATAAATATTTCAATATGTTCAAACTGGCTTTGATGCTGAACCGTGGCTTTGAAGCTTCAATGTCACCGGCCTTTTAAGTTTTCATCAGGTCCAGGTAACACTCAAAGAGAGAGCGCGTATAAATAAATGAAAAACACTGGGAGAAACTTTTAGCTGCCAAACCTCCTTGAGAGGCTTGACTGTGCTGAGAGAGATCAATAGCAGATGATAATAGACAACAACACCAGTAGGTGTCATTTGCATTGGTTAACATGAAGATGGAGCGAGTGATGTTGTCTCTGCTCTGCTTTACATTTCAGAGGAGGCTCTCATCAACATGCTACTGCCTCCACTCTCATATGACATTATGTATTACCAATAGTAAAAAGCAGCGGAGGTTATAAGTAATTGGTGACATTTTATTGAATTTAAGCTGCACCAGACAAAAATACACTTGAATTTAAAGGTCACATATTTTACGCTTTTCCTGTGTTTTATCTGAAGTGTTGATCCATAAGAAGATATAATTGTGGTGTTAAGAACCAAAAACCATCTCAGTGTAGTTTTACATCTCCTCTCTCAGGCTTCACTCTGGAGCTCTAGTAACGACAGGTCTATGAGCCAATCAGAAGAGAGGAGGCTCTGAGCCTCTCTTCTGACTCTGCTGTAATAAAAATATAGCAGATTTAAACACTTAGAGAAACGGAATCCTGCAAAATTGGATGGTGAGTCCAAGTGGGCGGGGCTTTGGGTGTGGCTGAGAACAGTGACTGCTTTGTTGTGACATCACAAAGTTCCAGAAGTCCTGACGGCTGCTTTTAAGGCTCAGTTTCTGAATACAGGCTGTGTGCATTTCTCTGTGGACTGAGGCTTTGATACTTTCACAGTATTAATATAGAACCTAGACCTGCTTTATAATCAAACTACACATGGACACCTACCTTTATACTATATGGGACCTTTAAGTCTCATGGTTTGCACAGGTTGTGAAAAATGATCAACCTGCGGGATATAAAATGAAGCACAGGAATAGAGATGGCTCATGCAAATTTGCTCAGACCTAATTTTGGTTTTGCTTCTCTTACACAATGTGTTGCAGATTTTGCTTTATGTATGAACCCGTCTCAGTGTAGGAATGATTCTGCAGTGCACAGTGTCCCACGCCAAGCTTCAGTGCAGAGGTAAGAGGTAATTTTTTTTTTCTTTTGGACATTTTTTTCTTTATTTGATAGAGCCAGACAGGAAATGCAGGGAGAGAGTACAGGAAAGACATGCAGCTGTAGTGCAGCCAGTTGGATTTGAATTTGACATGGATCAGATCAGCTGTTTTGGGTCCGTCCTTCATTTCCAGCAGACAGACACACATCTAATCCCACCTCAGTGAGCACAGGCTCCCCACAGGGCCCTGTCCTGAGGACCCTGCTGTTCACCCTGCTAATGCACGACTGCACCGCCGCATTCAGCTCCAACCACATCATTAAGTTTGCTCATGATACCACGGTGGTGGGTCTCGTCAGCACTGGAGACGAAACAGCATACAGGACGGAGATGGAGCAGCTGAAGGCGTGGTGGAGGAACCACAATACTGTCCACAGTGTCAATAAAACCACAGAGACGTTAATTGACTTCTGGAGGGCCCGCTCGCAACGTCACCCTCCGCTGATCGTCAATGGCAGGGGGTCAGTGGCACAAAGTTCCCGGGGGGTGTTCCTGGCTGAAGACCTGACCTCATCAATCAACACCACAGCCATTGTTCAGAAGGCCCAGCAGCGGCTCCGCCCACTCCGGAGACTAAAGAAAGCAAATCCCCCCATCCCGCCGCACCATCATCACCTCTTATAGAGGCGCCATTGCAAGTATCCCAAACTACTCCTGGTTTGGTATCTGCAAAGGGACTGGACAGCATGGGGAAGACAGCGAGGAAGATCGTTGGCTCCCCTCTCCCCTCCCTGCTGGAGACTCAGCCGCCCTGCAACCTCTTTTCCCTCCAGCCGTCTGAGAGGAGATACAGAATCAAAACCTGAACAAGTAGGATGAAAATACACCCGCTGCCCCCACTTACCCTCCAACACCCAATCACTGTCACTTTAACACTGAACTCTTAAAATATTTGACCTTACAACAGCGAGTTAGAATGTCTGAAATGCTTTTCAAAATATGGTTTCAGCAGCGTATTCATTGACTTATTTATGATTTTCAGTCTCGGCCCCTTTGAATCTGAACAACATGAACACTGGACACTTTCCTGGACATTTGTGGTACTGGTGCTTTTACCCTGACTCTGCCTTTATTCAGGACATGTTGACAATTTTTCTTTTACAGTTTTTGACTGGGAGGAACAACCCTTCACTTTTATGTAGGACAACACACAAAAACGACAAATAAAGCACAGGACTCCTTTTTCAAACAATTAATTCCTAAAACTGACTCTAATAACATTTTCTTCATCGATTCATCGATTTTTGGAATATTACATTTTCTGTATGAATTCTTCGTATTTTGGAAACGATACTTGACCTGTTTTTTGTCTGATCTCCCTCCCCCTCTCACTTACTTGAACTTATTGATGAATATTGATTATTGATCACTGTTACCCATCCAGGACTCTTTTTTTCTTTAGGCTTCTATTCTTTGGATCCTGAGATATGTCACTTGTTTGGTTTTATGCATGCATCTCATCAGTAACTGACAGTGTAATTGTAAATATAATGTCAGAGAAAAGAGAATTTGCAATATTATTATAATATTATAATTAGCAGAAAAATAGTAATGATATTAGTATATCTAGTTTTTTATTTCAGTGTTATTTCAGAGAGAATATTTTAATAAGATGGTGGAGGTCATTTTTTTTCCTATTAAATCCTCATTAGAAGTCAGTTTTAGATGTAATGTAGCACTCAACTTGAGATATTTAGTAGATTATGAAATAAAACCATTATATGTGATATAATACACACATGAGCACCCACACTCCTCAGGATATACAAAACACTGGCTGTTGTAATGTATGGAGAGAAAATCACAGCTGTGTGTGTGTGTGTGCATCTGTGTGTGTGTGTGCATGTGTGTGAGAAGTGTTGTTCTTTTTTGAACTCAAGTCTGCATCAGTCCCCATGAACCTCTCATGGCTTTCAATGAATTCTTGAGGTAAAACTCAGTGAATCCTTGAAGTAAATGTCAGGATTCAATTAGAAAATCACTTCATGCACAATGTTGTTCTGCTCTGGTACAATTATGTCTTATGTTTTATTATATATTTTGTATTTTGTACTTTCTTTTCCAACATGATGAAGTGCAGGTCATGAACTCATTATGAGCAACGACTGCTGTATTTGTATTGAAGTGTGAAGTGTGTGAGTGTGTGTGTGTGTGTGTCTGATCCTCAAAGTGGCTGAAGGTCAAGACTTTTAAGGTTCAGGTTAGAACCAGGTTCTGGTTAGGGGTAAGAGGCTTGGGAATGCAGTGTGTGTGTGTGTGTGTGCGTGCGTGCGTGCGTTCGTGCATGCGTGTGTGTGCGTGCAGTAGAGAGAGCAAGGATGGCGTGGTGGGATGAACAAGCGGTGCTGTCTGCGTTGAACATATTCATCCCTTGTTTCCCTCCATCCCTCCGTCCCCTCCTCCTCCCTCCGTCCCCTCAGTGGAGGAGGAGGTGTATAAAACCAACTTCCCTCCACCAGCCTCAGATTAAACTAAATCAATAAGTCAGTGTTGTAGTACATCAAACAAAAGATATATCGCCAAAATATAAATAAACTGCTGCTCGCCTCCCCCCTCAGAGGCCCCACGAGGAAGAAAAGAAAGGAGGAATGAGTGGAGGGAAAGGGAGTGGGGGGGGAGTGGGGTGGAGTGGAGGGGGGGATGTATATTTTGCTGTATCTCATTATTCAGCCATTAGCTCTGTTCTTTCTAGGGAAATGCTACGCTTAAAGAAAATATCCTCCCTACAGCTGAGCTATAAATTAAATTAAGCCGTTGCATCAGCTCTGTGATTTTTGCAAAGGCGTTAAACACATGCTGTAATTGTTCCCGTCCTTAATTGTTTCTTAAATAAAATGAAATTATTTTGGGGGGCTGAGTATTCCACCTTGCAATTATGCTTTCTTTTCATCCAAACCATTAGAGACTAAGATGTATGCGCGGCGAAAGCAAACAAAAAATCTTTCCTTTTTTTGTTTTTTTTTTGTTTTTTTGTTGTTGGATTGAACAAAGCTGTACAGCAGCTGGTTGTAATGCTTTCTCATAATAGCAGGATCATGCAAATCCTGGAGTAACACGCAGCTAAATTGATTTACAGGAGGAATAATGTATTGAGGATAAAATCACTGCCGTGTTTTTGTTTGTTTGTTCGTTTGGTTTTTTTTTTGTGAAGTGTGTGAGTTGTGTGTGTGTGTGTGTGTGTGTTTGTGTGTGTGTGCAGCTTTGACGAGATAAGGTTTGTGATGTATTTTAGTTTTCAGAGCAGCAGCAGTACAACGTACGACGGCTGTTACTGTTATGACTTGGCTGTTAGTGAGTCCTCTGTCTTGCACCCCTTTGGAAAGGGTTAATGGATCAGCTGCTCTCATACTGTGTGTGTGTGTGTGTGTGTGTGTGTGTGTGCGTGCGTGCATGCATGCGTGTGTGTGTGCACGCACATATTCTTGCTCTCTCTGTTTCTGCCTATCTCTCTCATGCTTGCCCATTTGATGTTGGAATATCCCACAGACTTCCCTCCTCCCTCCTCCTCCCTCCTCCTCTCTCAGCCACTCCTCTCCCCTCCAATCCCTCCTTCCGAGCCCTCCTAGCCCCCTCTCCTCTTCTCCAATCGCACCTTCTCTTTTCCTCAAGGACCTCCCAAGCCTCTCTTGCACCGCCTTCTGCCTCTGCCTCCCTTCTTTCTTTTACCCTCCTCCATTCGTCTGCCTCTCCCTCCCTCCATACCCAATCGTGTGCCTTGGCTTCTCCACCTCCTTCTCAAAGTAAACAGAGGAGAGAGGAACAGAAGCAGTAGCATCACTTTGCCTTTCTGCACACATTAGATCCCCCCCCCCTGCACACACACTCTCTTTACACACACACACACACACAACGGTCCATCCGATCGCTTCATCTGCCTCAGAGTGTGTGTTGGCAGCCACGGCGGAGTGTGTGTGTAAGTGTGTGCGTGTGTGTGTCTGCGTGGGCATCCCTCGCTCGCATCCACTGAAGTAGTAACTCTCTCTGTCTGCTCGTCGCTGCTGCTGCTGCTGACAGGAGTGAAGAAGCAAGAAGGGAGGGGACAAGAAGTAAAGAGAGAGAGAAAGAGAGAGAGAGAGAGAGAGAGGTCCAGAGAGGGTGAGAGGTGAGAAGATAGACAGAGCGGAGCATCGGTGAATAGAGGTGTAACTGAGTCTCTATGAGTAAGGTGTCCCGTCTCCACATGCTGTGCTCCATGGCGAACTCCGGCTGTGTGCTACTGTCCGGGTCCGGGATGTTACCCCATTCTTTGCAATGCCCCCCTTCCTTCCTCTATCTGCCCCAGGTAAGAACGCTCGCATCACACCACCCATCACACACTTCCTCTCTTCTCCTTTCGCTTCGTCCGCTGTACTTTTGCATGGGGTGTTGTCCCTGTATTATTCCTCTTTCTCAACTCCATCCTTTCATCAAAGTGTCCCAGGATATTTCTCCTCTTTTTTTTTTTTTAATTCAATTTTTATCTCCATCTTCTCTTTAAACCCAGATTACCCATTTCCTGTGAAAACTTCTTCCTGCTTCATCGGCACTGTCTCCATCACACTTCTTTACGTAACTTGCTGCTTCTAAACTTCATTTTTATCGTGTGCCTCTCCACACTCGCACACTCAGAGCGGCGTTGAACTGGTGAACACATGGAGCACCAACCCTGTGGGAGAGAGAGAGTGTGTGTGTGTGTGTGTGTGTGTGTGCGTGTGTGTGTGTGTGTGTGTGTGTGTGAGTGGGCAGCAGGACAGGGACAGATGTCGGCTCAGGACTGAATTAGACAATAGAACCAAATGACTGCTGGCTCACTTCTTGGAGTGGCTGCATGCCTATCACTCAGATGGCTGTGTGTCTGTTAATTGTGCCTCGTTTCTTCAGTTATCACTGCGAGCGCCTCGCTCTGTTTGTTTACTGTAAAAGTGCTCAACTGACACGGCGTCGCTCAAGTGCCATGTTACGCACCACCACATTTAACCATTCCTCTATGAGAATGTGTGTGTGCGTGTGTTTGCGTGTGTGTGTGTGTGTGTGTGTGTGTGTGTGGGGGCGCGTGTGTGTGTTTGCGTGTGACTGGTTTTACTGCTGGCAGCATGTGCAGTGGCAGGCGGGCCCCCTCGCTCTCTCTCTCTCTCTCTCTCTCTCTCTCTCTCTCTCCAGACAGTTTGTTATTGTGGTCATATAAAACATGATAAGACTGGAGAGAGCTGCCGTATAAAATATGAGCGGGCTGCAGTGAGCTAACCTGCCACGTCCAGACTCCAAATAGCCGCCACACATCACCTTTACAGGGCAGCCCAGACCACCTGCCTGATGGCAACACACACACGCACACACATATACACACACACACACTCATACACACAGAGCATGCACCAGCTGGGATCCATGAGCACACACACACGCTCAGTTCCATGCAATGACACAAACACCACAGGTCCTGAGGGAAGCAGTCTGTTAGTCACTCGTAGTGTGTGTGTGTGTGTGTGTGTGTGTGTGTGTGTGTGTGTGTGTGTGTTCATTTATTTGCTTTTGTTGCTTATGACACAAGGTTGTACTATTTAGCTTTTCTCTCCCATTTGCTGTAGATTTATGAACGGAACGAAAACAAAGTGTTCAGAGATGAGAAAAGCGGTGGAGGGCTGGACTTTAAGATTTCCGATTTCCCTGCTGCAGAGTTTTCTGTGATGCTCAGGTGTGACAGCGGACTTCACACGGCGCAGGCAGGGTTCACTTTCTCTTTCTCTTTAACGGGTGCCATCATGTTTTCTTACAACTTGAATTTCCACAGTAAGATTGAATGTTTCAGATTAGTTTCTTTCTTTCTGCATTTCTTCAGGACAGTCAGACTTTTTGTTGCAGAGGCAGGTGGTCTCCACAGCTACTGTTATGCAGGGCTTTCATATATTCATCACTTACAGTGCAAGTCAGTATTATAGGGAGGGGCAGGAGTGAGTCACTCCGTAGTGAACTTTTCAGTCTTATATGTTTGATATGTTTTTATATGTTTTTTTTTTTTAAACCAAGTTCTCCAACATGCTACAGATTCTTGAAGCGAAGAAATAACATTTTTCTATCATTTTATTTATTTATTATTTATATTTATCATTTATCTATGATAAAGCCTAAACTATAAATTCTGAATTCAGTTCTTGTGGAATCACTTCCTCTTATGAGTTGGATCTATTGTTTGAAGACTTTTATTTTTAAAGATTTGTGGGGAAGTTCTGCAAGAGACAGGAAAAGGGCACGTAACAAGAATGTGGTTATATTTCACTGTATGTACCGAACTCAAATATTTATTTGAGGGTTGAAGTATGTAAAGATGATGATACGATGATGATGGGATTTTTGAGAAACCGAGGAATGAAGACACTGAATAGCTAGAGAAAAAAAAATCAGTCCTCCAGAATGTCTCTGCCGGCATCAGGCCTCGACCGGCCCGCATCAGCTGAGCCTGACTCCTGACTAAGTGGTGTGTGTATTGCTTTTGACTCTGACACTGTGTTTAAAACCCTCAATAGGATCCCACTATTCATCTGCCTGCGCTTCCTCTCTCCATCCATTTGATCAGACAACATGGACCACAGCTGAATACCCCCCCCACCACCTCTGTCTAATACATTCATCTCTCCCATCCCTGTGTATTGGATTTCAATTCTCTCTCTCTCCTTCCATCCTTCCCTTTGTCTCTCTTTCTCCTCTCTCTCTTTTTTTTTTGCGTTGCCTTGGAATAAAAAGTCCTCTTAAGTCAATACCAAGTGCTAAATCTGCTTGTGCAAGCTTCTCTGCTCTCCCTAGGGAGGGTGGGGTTGGGGGATTGCGGGGGGGGGGATCTTTACCAAGGCGCACCTAATAGTTAAACACTTCCTGTCGACTGGTTGGAATACATTGAGGAATGTGGAGAGATAAACCCCCCACTCCTTCACTCTTTGCTCCTGTTCTCTCGTGTCCCACTTGTCTCTGTTCTCTGTATCTTCTGCAGCAACACACTGTTTGTTTCTGTGTCTCGTGTGGATATTATTTGTGTGTTTGCTTTGGTGCAGCTTTGTTTAGTTTGACTATTTTCCAACCCACAATCTTTTCTTTTTTTTTTTTTACTGCTGTAATGCGTTATATGATACATGCTTGTTATTATCTCTTCATTATTACACAACCACAAATTCACATTAACACTGACTGTTCTTATCCCAGAAGAAGATCTCTTACATATTATGTAATCAAATAAAAACTCTCAAAACCTATAGAGACGCAGTTTCAGCACCACAGACAGCAGCTACTGGTAAAGAGAGAATAAAACAAGGAGGGAAAAAGAGAAAAGAAAGAGAAAGGAAGAGAGAGATGAGGTCTTTCACAGATGTGAGGACTGAATTCCCAGTGTTTTGTCCTGATGAACAAAGGGATTTATCTTTGTGTCGTAATTATCAGATCAAATCAAGATCTGCATCTCTCGTCAACTCTGACACCATTAATAAACTGTGTGTGTGTGTGTGTGTGTGTGTGTGTTTCTCCACATTTGTGGTGGTTAATAAGCTCACTTACAGGCAGCTGGGGATCAGTTATGGTCTGCTCCTGCATTACTCACGATTATTTATCTATCTATCTATCTATCTATCTATCTATCTATCTATCTATCTATCTATCTATCTATCTATCACTACAGGCACATTCCAGCTGGTACCAAAAAAGTATGGAGGGCAAGTATATAATGTAACGATAACGATAATGGTATCTATTTAACAACAATCCCAAAATATATCAATTAAAGATGAGTGAGTTTAAATGTAAAGATAAGAGGAGAAGAAGAAGAGAAGCAGGTGAGCTGCTGATGCAGCAGCTGCTCATCTGGATGGTAGAAAATCAGGATTTCTGCTGAAGCGTCAGCAGCGCTCTGCTTGAGGATGTTTGTATTATTTTCATGTGCTTTTAACTTTGCTGCTGTTGGAGCTCCTCTGTGTGTTCTCCGTCTCGTGTTATGGCTGCTGTTGATGTGAAAGGCTGAAGTGATGTGGTTGTTACCGAGGGAGGAAACTCTGATCTTTTCCATCTGAGCCGCTGACTTCAAAAGGGCTCAGTGCCTAATATTATCAACACTGTGTGCTGCAGCAGTTTTAACACTTTTATCAGATAAACTGCGAGGCCACGCACATGCACACACACACACACACACACCTGTACACACACACACATTCAAACACGCACAGTTTGCTGCTGCATTACTGTACATTCCATATATGTGCTTTGTAATACGAATCAGAGGCTTCTGTGCTGATTCTCCTCGAGACAGAAATGAAGTTAATGAGTTCAGCAACGGCCGAGAGATACAACAGACAAAGAGACGCAGCAACAGAGAGATTAAAAAAAAAGTGAAAGAGAGAAAGAAAAGAAAAAACATGAGGCAAGTACTTCAGAAAAAATGGAACCTGTTCTGGAAAATAGAAGCAACAGAGGAAGGATTTGATGGACAGGTGATGTTGCAAGGTAACAAAATCATATTTGAAAAAAAAAAAACACAGGCGCACACACACACACACACACACACATATATATTGTACATACAGGGCCAGATGTCCCGTCTTTTTATTAATGTATATAACGTTGAGTATATTTTATTGAATATACATAGTCCACATGAGGGAGATATTTTATAATATGTAAAATAATAATCTTACACAAAAACTGTTATTGTGGATTTGAGGTTTTCACTCATTATATCATCTACAGTGTGTGTGTGTGTGCGCCCCCACCTGCTGGCTTCTGTCTAACCCGCTGTCATGCTGTCTGTCATGTCTCAGCCCCGTCTCCTCACTGCTCTCGTGCTTGTGACCTCTTATTATGAAGCAGTATCGACCTGAGACCCTCACTGCTGAGGTTGAAGCCGTCCAACTGAAGAGTGATTTTCTCCTATCGGGGAAGGTTAAAGTTTAACATGCTTTTCACACATAAATAGTAAAAAAAAAAAAAAAAAAAGCACATCTACTCTTAATTCCTCATTGAGAATATCCTGGATCAGGCCTTGAGTCCTGCCTACCACCTCTGCTAGCAGTAGATTGACAGGTGATAGAGCAGCTTGGATGAAGATGGTTAGCATTAGATTAAATATCGGAGAGACTCAGTCTCAGTCAGACTCAGATGAGGAGTCAAATATTTGCAGCGAGCAGACTTATAAGCGTTGTTAGCGTAGTTAGCATCTTTTATTTGTTTATGTAGTGTGTAACTGGCAGCGGCTGACACAGTGTTAGATGTTGTGCTAATGCTAGTTCTCTCTCTCTCTCTCTGTAGGCACTTGCAGCACTTTGTTAAGGTTAGAAATCTGGTGGTCTTGGTTTCTTATAACAGGAATATTTAACAGTGAAGTACAAGACTCAGCGTATTTATAATATTTACATTTAATTGAAACCAACCTTAACCAACCTTAGCCATAATGCTTTTGTTGCCTTAAATGTCCCATATTTTACACTTCTCCTGTGTTTTATTTGAAGTGTTGATCCATAAGAAGATATGTTTGTGATTTTAGGATCTCCTCTCTCAGGCTTCTCTCTGGTCAGTAAGCCAATCAGAAGAGAGGAGGCTCTGAGCGTCTCTTCTCATTGGCTGACTGTTTTCTGAGTGATCTAATAAAATATAGCAGAATTCAGGTAAACACTAAGAGAAACCAAATCCTGCAAGGTTGGACAGTAGGTCCAGGTGGGTGGGGCTTGGTGCATGGCTGAGAGCGGCGCCTGCTTTGTTGTGACATCACTAAGTTCCAGAAGTCCTGACGGCTGGTTTTAAGGCTCAGTTTCTGAATACAGGCTGTGTGCATTTCTCTGTGGACTGAGGCTTTGATACTTTCACAGTATTAATATAGAACCTAGACCTGCTTGAAAAATCAAACAACTCATGACATCTACTTTTATACTATATGGGACCTTTAATCCAACCAACCACAGGACTCAGGACTCAATCTTCCCTCCTCTCACTAGAGAAAACACATAATGCATTTCTTACTACAACTTACATGGGAAACCAAATGAGTACTGTATTAATCTGATTACTTTTCCAGACGTTAACCAAGTGTTCCAACAGCCTGAGCCATAAAAATCATTGATCATATTCAGGATGTTGTAGGAAAATGAAATCCATTATGTCAGTGAATCTTCTGCAGATTCATTCTGCTCAGTATAAACCGTTTGTGTTGATAGGCAACAGTTTGCTGATATGTAATGCTGATAGTAAAAAAAGTATTGGTTCTTCCTCTGTCTTACTGTCTTTCTGTCTCCACCTCTTCATCCTCTCCCTCGCTCCGACACATCTTTCTTAAGCCTTGATAAGCCCGCCTGCTCTGAGGCCAAGTTCACACCGAACATGTTTTACATCTCTCAAAGTTAGAGCTGAATTGTTAATGTCATTCCTTCACCTGTTTTACACACACACACACACACACACATATATACACGCCACTCTCTCTGAAACACACACACACACACACACTTCTCCTTCAGACAGTGTGTTCTGCCTCTCATTAGCTTTTCTTACCCGTGTCCCAATTTATAAAACAAGAACAATGTAATTGGACGGAGCAGAGGCCTTTGTTTCTCCTCTCTCTTCATCCCGCCTTCCGCTGCTCCTGTCCTTTCTCTCCCGCTCACTTTCATGCTTTATTTCCGTGTCCCTTTTGTCTTCCCCTCCTTTCTTTCTCTTTTCCTCCTGTCTTTATTCCCACACTGTTGATGATGAGGAAATATATATTTGACCTTGAAGTCGCTCCCTTATAAACAGCAGACAACTAATGATACGGCAGTTAGGATTAGAGGGCTCAGTCTGCAATGAATTCTAATACGCTGCAAGTCAGACGGTGTTGAAAGTTTCCTTGTGCTCCATTTACCTTTCTATTCACTTTGATTTATTGGTCTCATTGTTAAAAGAAAAAAAAACAACACTGCAAAAGCTGTAAACAAGACGTAGGTACCAGTAATCAACCATAAAACCAAAAAACAGACGACTTCTGGAAATAATTATGTGAAAAAAAAAAACATAACAGAGAAAAGCACTTCTCTCTCTCTTTTTTCTCTCTCTTTCTCTATCTGCACATGTGTGTGTGTCTGTGTGTGTCTGTGTGTGTGTGTGTGTGTGTGTGTGTGTGTGTATATGTGTGTGTATCTCTCTCTAAGAGTTACAGTGACAGCCTCGGTGTAATGATAGGCTGCTGCGGAGATATTTGTGTCTCATAAATCCTCCATCGTTCAGCTGTTATTTATGACGCTTCGGTCAGGTGGGAGGGCGTCCAAAGGGAAAGAGAAAAACATTGTCATGACAATACCCGGCCTCCGAGCCCCCCCCCCCCCCCCCCCACATCCACCACCTCAGCCCTGTTATCTGACTCCATTTGCTCTCACTCGGCCTCCCAGCCTGTAAATATATATACCCCCACTCCCCACACGTTGGCCCTTGCACAGAAACGATGGGATGTGTGATTCCCTTCACTTTTGAAGAAAATAAAAGACGGCATTAAAATGGATGAAATCTCCGCTCGCCTACCGGGGGAGTGTGTTCCATTGCAGGTGTACACTCAGCCAGCAATTTCTGTGTCGGTGTAGAGCGACGCCAGCTTCACTGCAGAGGCACAGTCAAAGTGAATATATTATTTAATTAATATATTGAGCCTGATATTTCTATTTCATTTATTAATTGTAACAGAAAGGCTATTAAGCATTTTGAACACATTGGATTTATTAGTACTATTACACAAATCTCATTCATTTCATTTCATTTACAAATATGCATCACATTAAGTTTATTAGTTTACTAATGCAACTGTGTGAGCCAAATAGATAGATAGCTTATATGCAATTAAAATACATAAATCTTAGATATTAAGCTAAATAATTTTGCAGTTGAGACTGCAAAAAAAACAACAAAATCAGTTGCAAATGCCCCCCCCCCCCCCCCCCCCCCCAACTAAACATATGTTTAGTTGGATTGTAAACTAATGCAAATATATTGTTTGTTTGCACAGAATCTGAATTTTGCAGCGATACGTCCCCCCCTTAAACTTCCCCCACTGATTGACCTGTTCTCACCTGTTCTTCCTTGAAGTAATAGTTATTTATCGAGTTACTTGGCGTGGGGTTGTGTGAGGTACTTATCTACAGTCAGTGTGTTACCTGCAGTAGATTCAGATCAGCTGCCAGTTTAGAGAAGCAGCAGGAGCTCCGGTGCAGCAGCTGAGTGATGAGCTGCTGGGGACAGGGTCATCCACAAAAATGTGTTTTAGCCACTTTAAATCATGTCCACAAAAAAAAGTTTATATCAGTTGAAGTGTAGCTTTATTTTGAATATTTTCACCACTTTATCTTGCTGTCAAACAGCCATTTCCTGTAGAACTACATTTTCTCAGCCATTGAACTATCGTATTCCTACACACAAGTGCACCTATGCTTTGCTCTACCTGACTCAAAACAGCTGATCTGCGGAGTAATACAGTGCTTGACGTAGTTAAATGGTAAATGGACTACATTTATATAACGCTTTTCTAGTCTTCATTCATACAGCACTTGCAATATACAAACGCAGGCGCCCCATATATAGAGGCTACAGTCCTCGCTGCAGCTGGCCCCCGGTTCGACTCCCGCTTCGGACGGCCCTTTCCTGCGTGTCATTCCCCCTCTCTCTGCCTCCCCATCTCCTGTCTCTCTACTGTCCTGTCCATTAAAGGCACAAAAAGCCCAAAAAATTCTTTAAAAAAAAGAAATATAGTAGTGCAATGGTTCCAAAGGAAAGGGCTGTTTGACGCCAAGATAAAGTGGTTATAATATTCAAAATGAAGCGTACACTTAAATTGATGTTGATTTTTTAAAGTGGCTAAAACAAGTCTTTTTTTGGATGGCCCCCGTCCACAGCAGCTCATCAGTCAGCTTCTGTACCGGTGCTCCTGCTGCTTCTCTAAATTGGTATCTGAATCTACTGCAGGTAATAACCTGACTATAGATAAGTACCTCACACAACCTCACGTCAAATAACCCCAACTATCACTTTAAGTCCTCTGTTTTCATTCTCTACAAAACACTTTTTTGTGTTTACAACTGAGTGCAACACCTTTAATGCTGTCCAGGAGAGACCGCTTGAAACTGTGTGTATGTTTTTCCCATACTGAAAGCATTACCGGCCTTACTCTCTCCATGACAGTCAGCTTTTCACTCCATCTTCAAGTGTGGCCGTTCAGGACAGCTAGAGATACTTTTGCCTTCCAGTGTTGTCGGACAGCGAACATGTTTTTGTGCACATCCTCATTATGCTGTAATCTTTGTGCTGGTTGTTTGTTGTGTTGTGTCCGCCTCTGTAACCCTCATTTGCTGCTTCTCATTGGCGAGCAGCTGGAGAAGAGAATGAGGCTTTGTTGGCTTAAGTAAAGGTTTTCAAAATTGTATGTGAGCGATAAAGGAAAGCTGCAGCGACAGAGATGAACAAAGTGAGGGATGAATTTTTAAAAAAAAAGAAAAACGCAGTGGAAACAAGAAGATGGACAGAGAGGAGAGGTGGAGCTCAGAGAGGAGGATGAAGGAGGAGGTCACAGTCTGACACGCCTAAGGTTTCAGGTATCGTGTTAGCTAAAGGTCTCTGAGCAGCCGGATGACTGTACAGTTAAAGGTTATCCAGACAAACCCGCTTGTTAGTGCAGCAGTGATATGACAGCATACAGTGGAGAGAGAGGTCACAGGGTCACAGGTCGCGACCCTGAGGCGTCTGGAGACGACCGGCTGTCATGGTTACACACTTGTGGTGGGAGGCCCATGGTTTTTTGAACACTGCTGATGGGAAGTGGTGGGTAATTACCTACGGATTCACACAGCACACTGACAGAATGGACAAAAGTGTGTGTGTTTGTGTGTGTGTGTGTGTGTGTGTGTGTGTGTGTGTCTCACTCCAACTCATCACACATGGGTGCTTGTTCAAAACCCTTCAGCATCATTCTTCAGTGTACAGGGTGGGTTCTCTGCTGCACTGAAAGTTGACACATGGGTCAAGCAGTTCATATATGAGGTGAGACCACATTATGGTTCTAAAGCCACGGGGGCCTCTCTTACACCTGACGCCAAGCAAGTGTCTTTACTAGTTTCAGACAGTTGGCATTTTCCCGTCCAGCGTCCATGTTGTTTAAATGCAATGTTTAGCCAATGCACCATGGATGTGTTGGTCTTAAAATGAGGTGTGGTCAGGAGCGTTGTTGACACATTGCTATCTTGAGGCAGTGAAAAGTGAGTGATCAACAGAAACCTGCTCTGAAGTCAGAGGCACAGTATTTCATTGTTATTTTAAGGGTGCATCCTGACATAACTGGACTGTTTTTGCCATTGTGCCTCCGTTATAGAGTGTTGTACCAGAGCGCAGTGCCATTCTGCATCACTGTGTTTACCTTCATTAAATCGCCTGAAAATAACAGGCTATACTATATCCATACACACCTCTACATACATCAGACTGGTTGGTTAGAGCTAGATATAACTGCATGGAGATGCTCACACAGTCCGTGAACCTACCACCATGTGCTTGGCATTTATTATTCAAATTTCAACCAAGGGTGCAAAATATTAAAGGTCTCATATCTTCCTCTTTCTCTTCTCCTGTGTTTTATTTGTAGTGTTGATCCATAAGAAGATATATTTGTGGTTTTAAGAACCAAAAACCATCTCAATGTAGTTTTACATCTCCTCTCTCAGGCTTCTCTTTGGAACTCTAGTAACAACAGGTCAGTGATCCAATCAGAAGAGAAGAGGCTCTGAACCTTTCTTCTGATTGGCTGACTGTTTTGTGATCGAATGAAAATATAGCTGATTTCACATAAACACTCAGAGAAACCAAATCCTGTAGTGGTGACTGCTTGATTGTGACATCACAAAGTTCCAGAAGTCCTGACAGCTGGTTTTAAGGCTCAGTTTCTGAATACAGGCTGTGAGCATTTCTCTGTGGACTGAGGCTTTGATACTTTCACAGTATCAATATAGAACCTAGACCTGATCTATAATCAAACTACACATGGACATCTACATTTAGACTATATGGGACAAGTTTCATATTGTCCACCCGGGCTTGTGTGTGAGTGTGATACCAGCATCTGCTGTTCATGAGTACATCTATGCATGCAGCAGTGTTAATTTTGTTACCTGATTTTGATTTTTGTCCTTTAATGAAATCCGTAACTAGTTTTAGTCACANATCTATAATCAAACTACACATGGACATCTACATTTAGACTATATGACAAGTTTCATATTGTCCACCCGGGCTTGTGTGTGAGTGTGATACCAGCATCTGCTGTTCATGAGTACATCTATGCATGCAGCAGTGTTAATTTTGTTACCTGATTTTGATTTTTGTCCTTTAATGAAATCCGTAACTAGTTTTAGTCACATTTCACATTTAGTTTAGTGTCAGAGGCCTCACTCTGCTCCCACACACACACACACACAAACACACACACACACAAACACACACACACACACACACACACACACACACACACACACACACACACACACACACACACACACATACACACACACACACACAAACACACACATGCACACACTTGCACGCATGATAGATATTTACACATGTAAAGCCTAATCAAGCATGGCTCCCTTCCTCCTTGTCCTCTCCTCTTAATTAGCGTTAATTGTGCCCATTAACAAAGGAACAAGGTGCAAATTGAATCATGAGAGGGAGACAAATATTGATGTTAATTGACAGAGCTGTTTTTAGGGGGTGTTGTCGCCCCAAATGCCCCCAGTAGGTTCCTATTAACCCTCATTTGCATAGATTATTCAATGATAATTAGGAATTAAGATGATGCTAACCTCATTGCCAACTGCTGCTGTTGTGTGTGGGTGTGTGTGTGTGTGTGTGTGTGTGTGTGTGGGTGTGTGTGTGTGTGTGTGTGTGTGTGTGTGGGTGTGTGTGTGTGTGTGTGTGTGTGTGTGTGGGTGTGTGTGTGTGTGTGTGTGTGTGTGTGTGAGTGTTTGTGTGGCAAAACACTGAAAGTTTGTTACCTACCACACACACACACACTCACACACTATAAGTGAGAACGGCGAGGAGTGAGGGTGTGAAGGAGCAGGAAGGTGCATATGTCTGTGTGTTCATGTGTGTGAAATCTGATAAGCCCACTGGTCGTTGCCAGGCAGGGTTTTGAGGAGGCAAAGGTACAACTCAGCACTTTAGCCTCATGAAAAGGACATCAAATCCCTGACTCTGGCAACCCTGCACAGGCCACCTCTCTGATCTGGCAACCCAATGAGGTTCACCTATTGATCCGAGTGCTCAGGCATATTTAAAAGATCACACGGCGGAGGAGTTAGGTTTTTGAAAACACACACAAATTTAAATTTGCACCTGATGATGGCGTTACATCTAAGATCAGGGGATCAAAGGTATTACAGTTCATCTCCTGGGGGCCATGAATGTCTATTAATAATTTCACAACAATCATCCAATAGTTGTTTAGATGTTTCTATAGAAACCAGAGCTGTTACATTCAGGGTGGTGGTAAAGGTAGAGGGTCAGGTGATCATATATGTTATTAGAAAACATCATCTGGTGACCATGAATGTCTCTACAAACTTTTTGTGCCACTCAATCTAGTAGATTTGAAGTATTTTAGTGAATAAGTGAAAGTTTCAACCTACTGGTGGTGCTAGAGGAACTCAGCGATCACCAAAGTCATTAGAAATGATCCTCTGGGGACATTGAATATTTATTACAAATTTAATGGCAATCCACCCAATAGTTCTCAAGATATTTCCCTCACACCACAGATGTCTACCAGAGGAGTTACATCTACTCCCTTTACTGTAACAAAGCTGCTTTTTGTGCATTTGTACTTAAGTATTTTACTTTTAAAGATTTAAAATAAAAATTGTTAGAGTGAAAACAGAAGTCACATAATGAAGTTATAATTAACCATGTGAAAACACAATAAATCACCAGCTGCAGAAGAAGCTGCTGATTTGTTACACTAGCTGCCCAGCGACCACAGGAAGTGTCCCAAATCAAACACACCTGCCATGTTGCGTGTCCAACATCTTGCGCACTGCGTCTGGCTAAATGCTAAATGCTAAAATACTGACAGGTGAGTCCAGTAAGTGACTGGCTGTTTTAACTGGTGCCGAGGAGTCCATGTTCTTTATACGTCTCCTCCTCTTCTGCTGCTATATTCTGCTTTTAATTCTGTAAGTGACGGATATTTGCTTGCATATGTGCAGCTTAATATTGCTACATAAAGTCTATGGACACCGGCAGTGGTGTTGTAATTATCAGTTGTATGCATAAGCTGCAGAGTGGCTGACTGGAGTTTATTGTTGCTTTCTGTACGGTTCTCACTTGGGAACATATACACCTTAAAGATGCTCTTTAATTGAATAGTTTTATCATATCTTATTATTATTATTACCATACAACATTTCTTACTCCTCCCCTTCGACCTTTTTATACTAGAACTCTACTCAGTATCTTTACTCAGATTTTTACACAAGGAATTTTTCTTCTACTTGAGTAACAGTACTCTTTCCATCCCTGACGTCAACTTCTTGGTAGTGCCAGAGGAAAAGCCAGAGAATCACCGGTGTCAGCAGTATTCACCCTGTGGGATCATGGATATCACTGCAAAATGTCACAGCAGTCCGTCCAAGAGTTGTTGACACATTTTGGCCTCGACCAAAGTGTTGGTCTCACCAACAAGACAAGACCGACACTGTCATCCCTAGAGCCATGCCCATAGCAAATCAGTGAAGACCGGCTCAGAGACAATGACAACTAAGTGAGTCTTGCGGGTACATGAAGAGCAAAGAGAGGCGGCGGAGAGTGGTGCACAGACGTTACAGAAATCCTCGGTGTGCCAGAGGGTTGAATAGTGATGGTGGAGCTGGATGAATTCCAAACGCACTGCGTGGATATTCCCTGGTGAGGGTCTGAGAGGCTGTTGGATAGAGAAGGGGAGAGCTTCCCCAGAGGGTTCTGCTCTGTATGAAATCACACGTGGTTATACAGCACAGTACAACATAAACACATACTGTACATTTAGTATTCAGGACGATGAGTCACAACTGCAACAAAACTCCAGCTCCCTACAACATGTATTTCACAAACTTTTTTTTATTTGCTCTCGGAGTGAGGAGTGAGAGCTGTGTCCAAGCCGTTTTGCCGGGATGTTAAAGTCATGAAAACCGCCTCAGTGCTTTTTTTACCAAACTATGACTTGAGCTGCCCCGTGAAGCACGGGGCTGAGTGGGAGTGAAGTGAAGGAGACAATGTATTTATGCTGATTTTGGTTGATGCTCGCAAGAATGTTGCGAATTCACACTGATATAGCAAGGTAAAAGGTTAGTGTGCAATATTGATATTATTATTATTAGTGGTATAGAGTCAGCTTAGCAACTTTGACCACACGTCTCAGCCAGCAGGACAGTGCCTTTTCCTCCACATATCCATCAGCGAGTCCTGAGTCTCAAGCCGCAGCACGCCCACCTGAAGCAGCGTAGAAGGATTCATGAACCCATGGTTTCTGGTTCAGATATGACTGTTCAGTCACTGCAGGGATGACATCATTGGTCAGTGTCGCTATAAGGCTTGGACGCCATGATATTGTCAAATGCTCCAAACCAGGTGAGCAGGAGAAGAATGTTTTGCTGTCTCTGGGATTACACCTGTTGATGTTCGTCATGTGACAGACCTGCTGGACTCCTTTGCTGTGTCCACACAGACGAAGGACTTTAATGGTTGAATGGCTTGATCCAGACCCTGGGGACTGAATCATGTCCCAGTTATAGGATGTTAGAGTTTCCCATGTTAGAAAGTCATCCTCGTCCTGAGACCACCGNCTGCTGGACTCCTTTGCTGTGTCCACACAGACGAAGGACTGACCCTGGGGACTGAATCATGTCCCAGTTATAAGATGTTAGAGTTTCCCATGTTAGAAAGTCATCCTTGTCCTGAGACCACCCAGCCTGTTGTCCAAGGACTTTCCGCCCACAGGTAGGATACCGTGTTGGGTCGGACGGTGGGCTCGCCAAACACCAGCTGGAAAACTGGTGAACTGAGTTAAATCCAGTGTTCAGAAGTTTGATGCAGCCAGATTATATTCTCACCAAAGGAAATGGTTAATAAATAACCAAAAACAACCACCTCAAAATCAAAAATGAGTTTGTGAGCACAAAATAATGATTTCATCAGCCAAGCTGTGTCTGTACTGCTCATTCCTAGCTGTCAGGTATGATGCAGCTGTTGAGGTTTTTCTCGGCGGTCAAAGGTGTCATGGACCGACCCAAAGTCCGAGAAAAATAAAAAGGTAATCACACATGAATCAAGTTTAAAGAAATTAAATTTAGCGAAAACTAATTAAAAAAAAAAACTTAACCAAATTGGCTAAGACCCAGTTCACTCAGGTCTATGTAATTTCCTGTTGACCTCCCCTACTCTGCTCATGGAAGCCAGACCAACCATAGAAACAAAAGAAAAAGAAAGAGAAGGGGAGACGTCAGAGATCTGTACAAAACCTTTTCACACCAGCACTGTCTTTTAAATGTGTAGATGTAGTCATGCCCCGTGGGCATGCATTGTCCATCTCTCCAAAACTGGTTTGTTAAATACCCCAGTGTGGAGGGCAAAAATAAATAAAAGACGTTATTGACACAACACAAATTCATGCCAGTCCCATATCACATATTTCACCAAGAGCACTTTAGAGTTGGTGGTGGTCTGTGTGTATAAGTGTGTGCACATGTTATATAGTTAAGCCTTTTGTATCTTAAAAAAAAAAGAATTCTGATTGAGACCCCCTGGGTGAAAAGTTCACAAACACACATTCACATTCACACAGACCGTGCGGCACGGCTGCTGTCCTCCAGCAGTGAGCGAGGCTGCTCACAGCCATTTTCATTAATTCCCCGCCATTAATGAGCAAGAAAACGAAATGGAGAGGGAAAATATGGCTATCCATCGCTGCTGTTGTTGGCAGGTGTATAATGAAGTATCAGAACCCAATTGAATTGGCCCTAATTACACCAGCCTCCAGATATTGTTTCATCTGTACCAGTCCTATTAGTGTGTGTGTGTGTTTTTTTTTAATACAAACACACATATAGATGCACTGGCTCTACTATGCATTTACAATTACACACACCCACACACACACACACACACACACACACACACATTCTGTCATGCTTTGCTAACCAGTGGGTGGGCCATGCCCTGCATCTTCCCACACTTAATTAGAGGAGCAGCACTTAAGAGGAAATGAGATTATATTAATTGAATTCATCTGATAATATTAGGCCACCGCTTCACTGGTGGTCCATTGCTGAAACAGCAATCACATCAGACCGCAGCATACCACACAGAGAGAATGTGCACACCACTGTGTATTTGTGCATGTGTGTGTGTGTGTGTGTGTGCACTGCAAAAAAAATAAAAAATAAAGACCCTTATTATGTTAAATCTACTCATTTTACTTACAACATGAATAAATCTACCAGCGCAGTCAAATAACGTTGCCTCTTACCAATTCATATTGATTGTTTCTGTGATTTTCTTGAATCACCTCCGGATAGATTTTCATCATCCCCTCTCTTCTGCCCTCCCTGCAGAGCCGTTCCTGTACTGTGGTGGTATAAAGAGCAGAGCAGCTGTGATGATCTAAAGGTTTAATTTCCTCACAGGGACTGTATAGATAAATAGATGGACCCTCATAAAGGGACAGAGGTAAAGCAGGCATTTAAAGTTTCAAGGCAGGAGGCCGACTTTGTTTCAATAGGGGCCATAACAACATGAGATGTAGATGATTTGCTCAAAGTGTTGTTTGGTTTGAGGTTGTTTTAATAAAACCAGGGGAGCTGAGGTTCTCTTTAAAGCAAGAGCATATGAAAAACTATTAGGATTTTATAGCTGGTTCATAAAAACAAAAAATTATAAACACGACCACCGCACCGCCCTGCAGGTATTCGACAAGAACAGCTTTCAGCACAAAATATAAAGCTGAGTTATATAACTTATTAAATATAAGAATGATTGGGGGAATATTAGATGTAAGGATGTAAAATATTTTCTCCAACAAACTGGAACAGGACAATACATAGCAGACCATCAACTGACCTCATCAGGATAGATTGAGAAAAAAAAACCGTGTGTATTCCTTGAAATTCAGAATGTGTACGTGTGTACGTTTATTCAGACCCACCAGCAATATTCAATAACAGTGAAGCTTTTTAAGTTATAATATGTAACTTTTTTCACATTAAACTATGTTGTATATGTTGTTGAGTTGTGCAATTTTCAAACCTGGAGAAACTGTGATTTCAGTCATGGTAACGATATTTTTCATTTTGGACGCTTGTCTATGACATCATATCCCCTCATTCACATGTCTGCATTGCATTTGTCTCCCAGAATCTCCAAACTAACTAACAAACTATGTATTTGAACCGGATGAAGGATTTTAGTCATTGGACGTCTGGATGTGAAGTTATCAGAGAAAGAAGCTGAGGAAATGTTAGACAGCTCAGCTCCCAGACTCTCCGAGACGTCCTGTCCCGTGTCCGCCGAAGTGCATTGGTGAATCACAGATTTTTAAAGTGAAGCTGCTTTATATGTTGTTTCTTCCTGTCTTAATCTCCCTGGTCTGTTTGTAATTCGGCTGCTGGTAAAAACAAACGAAACAAAGGTTAGCAGTAGTCCCACCTCCCAGCCACTCCTAGAGAGCCTGTGTCCGCCGGAGAGCGTCGGTGAATCACTGATTTCTTAAAGTGAAATCATTTTAATCAGTGTTTCTACTGGTTTTAATCCTCTGGTGAAACTCTCCTCAACGTCTGGTTCATAAGTTATCAGAGAAACAAACAACTCTTCCCTGATGTCTCGCGTCCACCGTACAGCGTCGGCGAAACACAAAAGCTTCATTCAGTGTTCACCTGGTCTTTTTGATCTGGAGAGGATCTGTGGATAATCTGCCAGTAAAAACTTCCTGAACAACTTACACTGGGAGAAGCTGACAGCAATGGTGGTAGAGATAACAACTCTCATGATCTGATGCTTTTTAATGACGTCACCCAACGCTGTCTTTTGTTAAAGTTTTGATTGAAAAACCCCTAGTGTCAGAAGATACATGCTGTACTTTTAAAGCAACATTAGAACATTAGAACCTTCCCGTGCAAGGCTGTTGTATTAGACTGCCGCAGTTTGAGCTAGCTGGACCTAATAAATTGGCTACTGAGTGTATTAAATCTATATGAAATCTAAAAAATACAATAGTATACCCAGTCAGTTGTTGGCGGACGATAAAGAATCAAAAGATTATTAGTAGAACGATGAAGAGAATCAAAGTAAATGGTGGAATAAAATGAGTTACAAAAACGTAATGAAAAAGGGGGAGGAAGGTCCACCTCCTCATTTCATGCTGGATAACCACTGCCTTTAATTTTATGGATCCAATAGCTTTCAAATGGGTTTTTGTTCTCTCACCTTCCTAATGGAAGGCGGGTTGTGATCAATATCCTTGGCTTGGAGGAGTGAGGGATTGCTGTTATGCATCAATATGTCAGGCCAATAAAATTACCAAATTGTGTTGGGAGTGTTTGGTTGGTACCAATTCCAGTTCCACTGCCTGTAACTGTAGCTGAGCATGATGAACTTGTCAAAACACTTTGCTATAATTTACCTTTGTGATCTCTAAGGACGTAAATGGCTGAATTTGAGCAGCAGCAGGTGCAGATCTGTGGGATATTTTGTTATGCTGCTGCTTTTAACCAACTGCTGGCTATCACATGTCAGCATGTGTGTCATATAACATTTTCTTTTAGCTGGTTAAGATTACACTCAGTAATGTACATCACATGTCCCTTGAAAGAAGGCTGCAAGATTTTCAGGTGCTCTACATTTCAAATAAATCCGTCTCTCTGTTGCTCCCTCTCCCTTTCCCTGCCTTTTCCTCCCTTTGTGTTCAGACAGTCTGTTACTTCATGAAATCCCTCCCGTGATTCCCACTCTGGTCCTGTCACCTGTCTTTGCCTCCTCACATCTCTCCTCCTCCAGGCTGCTTTTTAATCCTTTTCCTCTGCTGTTTGTCAGGGTTCATATTGTGTCATTTTTTTCCCTGAACTGCGGCCTCCTCTGTCTGATCTCCACCTTGTGACTGCTCCAAGTGATGTGAGAAATGTGTTATCTGTCTTCTGAAGTGTGCTCTGGCTTGCGCTCCTTTTTCCATGTTGCGCCAGATGAATTATATATGTGAATTACAACATAGAAAGATATTCTCTTTCAACTACTGAAGATCTGTTAATCACTTTCTCTATATATATATATATGTATAAGCTTTGCAGAATCTCTGTCTCATGTCATGTGCTACACTTCTCCATATGAAACCTGTCATGCTTTATTAGATGCATATCAACATATGGGACCGTAGCATGAATCATAACCTGTGCACTGCTGTGCCACAACAGCCCCCGGTGACAAAACTCTGTGGATTTTCATCTGCAGAAACACTGTCACCTTTATGAAATATGATGGTTGGGTTTTTTTTAGAGGCATACAGAATATCTTCTTTATATTTCTATTGTGCACACTAAAGATTTAAAACTCAGAGAGGAGCCCTGGCCCCTAAGAGGACAGAACCTGCCAGTACTTGCCAAACAAAGTCACGTTTGTGAAGCGCATTAATTTCCTGTCACATGAAATAAAACTGCTCAATTGAAGCGCATTCTTTTTGAAAGTTCATTAATACGCAACATTACACAACATTAAGGCAGAGTATAATTAGCCGAATTCTAGCGAAGTCAACAGAAAGTAGGGCTTGTAAAGGAGCTATTAGTTAGTTTTACTATTGCTACATAGCTAACGTTAGCAATAACAGCTGTTTACGTAGCAGTCTAGAAGAAACATTGTGTATGCAGCATCAAATTTCAAACAGCTGTCTCCGGAGGTGGACACAAACACCAATGTTAGCTCACATCTCTTCTTCTACTCAAGTTAGCACGCTAACCAGCTGGCTGACAGGGACTCATTAGGTGCACTTCCATTAACATGCTTTATACGCAATTTGTAATTGCCAACTTAAAAGCGAGTAATGGAAACACATGAATTTCAAAAAAATTCTCAAACATTTCAAAAAAATGTATACGCTCGTAGGAGTCTGGCTTAGTCTGGTTTTTCAGACTATTCGACCGCTCTTTTCTCATTCATGTTGTGGTGCCTGCCATATCAGGCCACAGGGAAATTGGAAATCAATTGTCACATTTAATTGGAATGATATCGCGGCGGGAGAAACCTGGCTTTATTCACATAACACAACTCAATGGAAACACGGACCATTCATTATTGTGTTTTGTAAACTTTTCAAAAAAATCACCTCTATTTTGCTCAGTACTGCGATGAAAACCTGGCTACTGTAGCCTCCAATCAGATGTAGCGCTGGTCAGAGGGCGTATTATAACCTCTTGTAACCTCTTGTGGGGTGACAATATGGCTGAAGCTCTTGTCAAGCGTCCCAAGAAGGCTGAAGACAATTTACGTGTACCATCTCCATCTCAATTGTGCACTCTGTCCTGGAAGGCATTCATTTTGTTCCACCCATTGAAAGTGCCTCAAATGGTTGTGAAACAAACAAAAATAGCTTGAGATAGAGGTTCAAACACAGCATACTTTCTCACTTGAAATTGGTGTGAATGTTGGATTGTCGTTTTTGGAAAGATTGTCGGACACAGTCGTAATCCAGCATCTGAAACAAGCATTTCTGATGGAGTATACTGGCGCCTACCCCCCAACCACCCCTCTCCCTTTACTATCACCACTGTGCAAAGGAAGTGTGCGTCAATAAAATCGGTCCCCTGGGTGCTCCTAATGTTGATTTGATCTCTATTCATGGACAACCCCACTCAAACTGTGCCCGTCCGCACCAGCACACCCACACTCTCTTTTTAAGCCCTGAGTCAGAGGTCATGACCTCAACAAGGTCATGGGAAGGGGTGTGGGGGTGGAATGGTGGTGCAGGCGGGGTGAAAGGTCACAGTGGCTGAGAGAGGAATGAGGCACTCAAGGATTAAATCAAGCCTTTTGTCTTCAGAGGAAATAGATCATATAGAGACATTATGAGTTTGGGTGGATGAATGATTGAAGGAATGAAAATGAATCAGAAGAGTTTTTCTTGTCATCCTCCTCATGTCCATTTTTACACCTGTATTTTTTTTCCTCCCCTTGAATAAACCCCTCCATACTTCTCTCTCCTATTCTCTCCCTTCTCTCTCACCGTAATGATCGATTAAACCAACAGAACATGACATTACGCTGCTATTTGAGTGTGCCTGAGAGTGTGCATCCCCATATTGTGTCATAATCGGCACAAAATTGATTTATGACTCCTTTTCCAGCTGTCTAAACGGTGGCTGAGTGATGGGAACTGTCACACGCTCACTTACACACACTCCCACACACACACACACACACATACACACACACACTCACACACCTCTTTATTGTACTTGGTGTGTTCTGAATCATACGTATTTTTTGGTACTGGTCTTGACATGTGAGGGATGTCTGTTTTGGTGAAACTTCTTCAGGTGCAGCCACACATACAAACAGACAGATGGAGCCCCTGTCTTTGTGTCATGGCAGAACCACTGACCCGTTGATTTATTGTGTTAAAGTTCCTCTCCAGACATGTTTTCAACTATGTAAGATACTCTGCTATGATTGATGTTTTGTGTAACATGGTTTCCACAAATAAAAAGTGGAGTAAAAGTGTATCAAGCAAGTATGCGAGTATCAAGATGGTTAGAGGAGGAAACATCAGAGACTCAGCCACATGTTTGAGCCTCAGTCAGACCCAGACTCAGATGAGGAGTCTGTTGAGACCAGAACCAGAGACTAGCAGATGTATTAGAATGGTTAGGGCAGTTAGCATATTTTCAGAACCGTTAGCATCATTAGCATCTTTTAAGAACGGGTAGCGTAGTTAGCATCTTTTCAGAATGGTTAGCATAGTTAGCATCTTTTCAGAATGGGTAGCGCAGTTAGCATCTTTTATTGGTGCAGTGGTAAGCTTGGTTCCCTCTCAGCAAGAATGTTCTGGGTTCTAACCTGTGTGGAGTTTGCATGTTCTCGTGGGTTCTCTCCAGGTACTCTGGCTTCTTCCCACAGTCCTAAGACGTGCACATTAGGTTGATTGGCAAATCTAAAGTGTCCATAGGCTGACCGGTTGTTTGTCTCTATGTAGTGGTTCTGCTAATGCAAACTTTCACTCTCTTTCAGGTATTTAGCTCTGCCCCCCCTCCCCCACAAGTTGACAGGATTGGTTCCTTAGGTTTGTGAAGTATGAAACCCTGGCTGTGTGAATCTGTTTTTAAGAGACTGTCACTGGTTCCCTGCAGTTCAAGGTGGAAATGGTGTTGACTGATTATTTCACTCATCAAACACTTTTTTCATTAGAGGGGGTCTGGTAACTGGTGGTTTGAGTAAAAGCACGTCCTTTTTACAGAATAATATTATCCAGATATTACCACTAATATCCTTTGTATCATTAAAATACCTGTACCAGCAGCACTAGCCGTTGTGGTTGTAGTAATACTACTAATACTACTGTTTACTTCACACACTGAAAAAAGTAATTAATATGTCAGTATAGAGCAGTGCAAGTGCAAAGATTATAGTAAAAACTACTTAAGTAGATAGAACCTGAGTAAAAAGGCTCCTCCCTTTTCCACACTCCTTCTTAACTCCTCTTCTTTCCCCTCCTCTCTTACATTTTCCCTCCGTTAGCGAGAAACAAATCGGACAGGCCCTGCTGAATGGGCAGGAGCTGTCAGCTATGCTATAGCCCCAAATATGACTTAGTGCAGCTATTTGTGTGTGTGTGTGTGTGTGTGCGTGCGTGCGCGCGTGCGTGTGTGCGTGCGTGTGTGTGCGTCCAGCCCTGGGTCCAGTCCATCCATTACCACTGCTAGCAGCACTGTGTGCGTCTTATTCATAATAGATGCCCTGACCAGTACCTGGAATGTATATCATTCTGACTATGAAGGGGTCAGGAGTTATGCTCCGATGGAGTAAGAGAGTTAGACAGAGAGGGAGGGGGAGGGGGGAGAGGGGAGGAGACGTTAGAGGGAGCATTTGTTAATCATCAGCATGATCTGATATCAAGGATCTGAAACCAGATTTATTGTTAATAATCAGACAGACCAGTTCACATAAAAACATGCGTTGTAACAGAATTAGATTTTATTTTAAAGGTGTTGGTCTACAGAGTAATTTGTCGGTAAACTCAACTAAAACCATGTTCTTGTTTGATGCTGTCTGACTGGCTGTCAAGTGTTTTTTTTTTAATCATATAACAGGTAACAGGTGTGTCACCTCAAACATCATTTTCAGAGCTGTAGTTCTCTTATAGAATAAAAAAAGTGAGTTGTGAAAAACCTCTGGTTATGCCAAGATCCCATTTAATTGATAACGTCATCATCAAATTTTTTTTTTTTTAAGAACTCTCTATACACATACACTGTTAAAGGCTAAAGCCCCATACACACACATGGACACACTGGAGATGTAACACAGTGACTCGTATGGTGGCAGTAAGTGTGACAGGGTGGGTGCATACATAAAAAGACAAATAACAGTATGCATTGTAAATCAGTTTATATTTATTTTCATTTAGGCATTTGAAATTCTCCATAATAATGATTCCTTTGTGAAACATTAGAAAATTCTTGTCTTTTACTCCGAAAGAACTTCAACCAAAATGGAGGAAAAACTGATTGCCACGGTCAGTTACTTCCTAATTCTCTACGATAGATATTTAACAAGCGTCCAAGAATTGAATTTGAGGATCAATACACTGAAACACAACAGAGTATGCTATGGAAATGAACTATGTCTTCTTATGCTGGTGTAGTGGCACAAACATCAGCCTTGTGAGAGACAAGAGAGCGTCTCCATTTGTATCTGTATGTGTGAACGCACAGATCATATAGGTGGATTCTTGGCAGATGCAAGACTGGCAGTGGCAATGCAGTGAAGTTTTTATTGAACAGTAGAGGAATAGAGTGAGTGTAGCCTATAACGTTAAAAGGCTGCCTTATTTCAAAGTGTGCAATGAAGCGGACTTAAGTCATGACTCGAGCTGTCTGCCTGTTGTCTTGAGCGTTTGCTCCAATTCTGGGATTATTTACGCCCCTAGTTAAGGAAGATTTAGAGCTGAAACTCCAGCCTGCACAGAAGGGGGTGTTGGGTGGGTTGAACTGGTCGTGAAATGGGGGGGTAGGGTAGTCTGTAATTGTGTAATTGCTGTGTAGTTTGGAGATGAACAGATGCCTCCTCTCCATTCCATTTTTTCACACCTCAATTTACTTTAATGGTCTCTTCTCAACATGTCCAAATCAATTACATGAACTGGCCTGGTACAACGATCGCTGCATATGGCACTATGGAAACACACACCCACATACGCGGTTTTAGAAGTCTTTTTTTCTTTCAATAAAATGACCAAACTGTGCAGTAGTAAAGGGTGGACAGGGGTGCACAAGTACATGAGTTATGGCTGTAGTAACATGTGGACTGTTTCTGGGTTTCTGTGCACTTTTCAGTTGGACAGCCGCAGCAGAAGGGAGTTGGCAGCATCTGCAGCATATATTATTCAGCTAGCTTTTACTTACCTCATCTAGCATCTTGGTGCTGCTGTGCTGCCCAGCACTGACTGCTACTGCCCTGCCTTGACCCCCAGCATACGCATTTACGTGCACATTACATGCACTCGTATATGCATCCAACCACAACAGAGCTGTTGGTGAGAGGAGATTAGAAGGTGGAGACTTGAATTTCCTCATTTAATTCATCTTTGGTCATCAGGTCACCCAACTTCACCTGGGAGTATTCTTCAACCTTGACTACTGCCCTAAAGAACTCATTTTCTGTCTGTTGACTAATCGATTGAACAACTAATCATTTCAGCTCAGCCACAGTCTGTAAAAAAAAATAAAAATAAATCAGGGATATAAAGCTTTGGGTTCAGCACTCATCATATCAGTTGGTACAGCCAAGAATTTCAAACTATTGAAAAAAAAACAAAGCCTGGATGAAGCTGACAGTCAGTCTGTCAGTCAAGCAAACACAGCCCACAACACTGTCTCTTCAGAGAGAGGAGGTTTGAGTTTTTGAATACATTTCAGTACAGTCAAAGATTCCAGCTATAGCTCCTCCATTCAGCACTGGTAAATGACACCTGGGATGTCGATACTAACAGTATTCTGCACCTAAATACTGTATGTGGTGGTCTCTGAGACGTCCAAAGCAACCTGAACACACCTCACGCCTGGATTTAGACGTACATTATAAAGTTCCCTCTCAAAGTTGACATACTCCTCCTCTGCGCTTTTGCGTAGAGCATTAAAATCTCAAGTCATTTAAAAATACATCACTACATGGAAACAGCTACATGGGAGCATGCAACAACAATGGTGCCTGACCTTTGCACACTTTCATACACAAACACGTTCTTAGTTTTCTTCATCTGTGTTTGCTCGGGTATGCTCGTTATCTTCACCCAGGCTTCCTGTGGTGAAATCTGAACGGATCTTTGCAGGGAGACCTCCATTTTGTAGCCAGAAAGCTAACGAAAACTATCATACCCACTGACACAGCCACGGATGCAGCAGGAAGGAGAGAAATGAATGAAATGGTGCTGCAAATAAATAATTGCCCAACAGTCTACAATGGACTTCTTATGATGATATTCATAATTCTGAAAACTTGTAAAAGCCAATACATAAGACAACAGACAATCGGACTTCTAGACCTTCTAGAGGTAGGGAATCACCACTACTTTGCTGGTTTTGGTGGTACACGATGCTGGTAAATATTAACAAATCATATTTAGGAGCTTATAGTTGGCGCAAAATGAACTGAATATTTGAATTCTAGACTCGCTAACCGATCTAACGAGGTATAGCCTGCCCATATTAGTAAAAGTATAAGCATTTACTCCTTCAGAACACGTTCGGAACCTTCTAACGGGCTCGTCCCCATATGAGGTTAATATGTAGACTTGATTATAACAGTAAAGCTGTATCTTTTGATTAGTAGCTGCAACATTAAGATTCATTTATAACATTACTGTAAACAGGTGAGTGCAACCAACATCTTCATCCTTTCCAATTTAACTGCACTGTTTTTATTTACTTGAACACTTCCTGTTCTGTCTCATTGCAAAAGATATATGAAAAAAATACAACACACAATACAACACAATACAATACAACACAAAAAAATTGTTTTTGTGTAATTCAACTATTTAGCACACCCTTTTCTTGTCTAGCACACAACAGATACACACGCATATATATACAGTAGACACACGTACACAAACACACACACACACACACACATACACACACACCATCACACACTCACAAAGCTGCAAGTAACACTGGTTTCCTGGCAGGGTTTTCTTGCCTGACTTGTTGTTGAGTATAAAAATTTGATGAGCTGCTGCTGCTGTTATTTTCATCTTGGTTCACTATAGACCAACACACACATTTACACTCAAACACACACACACGCACACAGAAATAGCACACATAGGATCATTTGGACCATTTTCTTTCTAAACATCCTCAAACCCAAACCCATCCTGTACAAATAACATTCATATACATCTTATCTGCAATATTGATTTACTTCTACACATCTTTATGTTACGTTACGTTCACTATTTCTTTTCCACTGCTGTAAGCAGTTTAATATTTTTATACCACAGTTAAAGTCACAAGTGGAACACCCTATCAGACAACATAAAGAGCTGCACTTCTACCAGCTTTACAGCCAAATTGAAAAGTTACTCAAGTCTGTAACCACTGACTCTGGATTTTATTGTTAATGGTCCTTTACAAATTAAATTACAAAACAAACAAATGAATAAATAAAAATGGATGAAGTTTTGTTTTAAAGGTACAGAACAATACTGACAAAGATGAAAAATCTGCAGTGAAATACACTCAACGAGCACTTTATTAGGAACACCTGTACACCAGCTTATTCATGCAGTTATCCAATTATCCAATCAGCCAATGATATGACAGCATTGTAGTGCATTAGATACTGCAGATACAGGTCAGGAGCTTCAGTTAATGTTCACATCAAACATCAGAATGAGAAAAAATGTTTGAGACCTGACAGGCTGGTTTGAGTGTTTCCAAGTTTCCAGAAAACATCCAGTGAGCAGCAGCTCTCTGGAGGAAACACCTTGTTTATGAGAGAGGTCAGAGAAGTCAGAGGAGACTGGACGGACTGGTTGGAGCTGACAGAAAGACTGGTGTAACTCAGATAATCACTCTTTACAACTGTGGTGAGACAGAAAAGCGTCAGAGTGAATAGCACGTCCAACCTTCAGGTGGATGGACTACAACAGCAAAAGATCACATCAGGTTGCAGTTCCTGTCACCAAGAACATAAACCTGAGGCTGCAATGGACACAGATTCACCAACACTGGATGCCTGAAGACCTGGTCTGATGGATTTGTTCTCAGGCAGCAGATGGTCCAGTCAGAATTTGAATCTATGGACAGACCTGTCTTGTGTCAACAGTCCAGGCTGCTGGTGGTGGTGTGGTGGTCTGGGGAATGTTTTCTTCATACACTTTTGGCCTTAATACAAATCAATCATGGTGTGAACGTAAGTGGCCTTCCCAGTCTCCAGACCTGAATCCAGTAGAACACCTCTGCGATGTGGTAGAACAGGAGATTGGCAGCATGAATGTTCAGCTGACAGATCAGCAGAGATGATGTGATGCAGTCATGTCAACATGGAGCAGAATATCATAGGAAAGTTTCAAACATCTTGTGGAATCCATGGCATGAAGACCTGAGGCTGTTTGAGAGCAAAGGGAGGAACTACCCATTGTTAGTGTGGTGTTCCTAATAAATTGCTTGGGGAGTGAACAAATTGGGAAGAAATTTGACATCTTTTATTCTTTTTTTCTCATTAACTATGTGTCTCTCTGCATCTACTCTATCTGTCTCTCTGTCTCCATTTTCATTCTGTCACATTCAGCTGTGAGTTCTTCTCACACCCTTTCTCTCTCCCAATCTCCTTTATTAATCCACACACACGCACACACACACACACACACACACACACACAGACACACACACACACGCACACACACACACACACACACACACGCACACACACACACACACAATCCCTCCATCTCCCTCCATGTAACCTCCATTTTCTCAGGCATCACCTTTGGCATGTCTTGCAGAAAATTAATTTTATTGGGCAGAGTGCTTCCCAGTCAATATCTCCAGCCAGAGAGGGAGAAAGAGCGGGATTTTGGATAAGTCTCCAGACAGGTGTTGGGCGTCTGTCCAGATTTCCCTCCTTCCCTCCAACTCATCCAACAAGTCAACATAAAAATCAAAAAATAATGTTCCATGTAGCATTTCCAGTGGCTGCTTTTAGACTAAAATTCGAATTACTGACTCGGTGTGTTTTGCCAATATACAGTAAAATCTAAAATAAATTCAGCTTGTATTTTTTAATTATTTACTTATTTATTTTGCAAGACATATACACACCGAAGACAGAGGAGATGTGGGGCCATATGGCTGACTAGGTGAAAGAAGCAAGAGAATGAGAGTGAGAGAATTTAAAGGATATACAGCAGTAAAGTATATAAACTGCTCACATGATCATATTGATCATACATGAAATGCTTTTATAAAACAGGAGCTTTAAGATTGCAACAGTATGTTTAGCATTTTTAAACTAAATGGCTAAAAACATAACACCACGAAGCTAGGCTGTTGGGCTATTGCTCCTATTCAGACACAAGAGCATAAGTTTTGGGCAGTAATGGTTGCTTGATAAGTCCTGGATCACAGTCAGCATTCCAGTACATCCCAAAAGTGTTGGATAGGGTTCAGGTCAGGGGTCTGTGCAGACCAGTCAAGTTCTTCCACACCAAAAAAAATCTTCTTCTTCATGGACCTGGCTTTGTGCATGAGAGCTTCTTCATATAGAAACAGAAAAGGGATAAAACCAAGCAACAATCTCTGGGGCTGAAAAATGAAGTCAACACTGAAGTGCCAAAAACTGCAGTTCATTTAATGACCACTAGAGTCTGGCTCCAACAGTGAGTCAATCCCCCTAGACTCCCATGTTAAAATGTAAAACTTTACAACAGAAACAAACATGTTTACAGCCTGGTACAAAAAACAGTGTTGGTCTCTAGAGCTAATTTCCTCCTTCATGTCAACTGTTTATATAACTCACATGTTTACATTTTATTAAGGCTTAAACTTATGGAGAATTGAGGGTGCGGCTGCTTTGAGTGACAGGTGGGTGAGTGTATGCTTTGCCAGACCAACATGCACCAAAGTTTCAGCTCCACACACAGCCCACCTCTTTGACAATTTCTGGATTAGCTGGGAGTTAGGGGCGGAGTCAGACACTGCCAAGATGGCGACGGTAGAGCAGCTCATGCTGAGCTTCAAAACTGCTCTTTAGAAGACTGTGGGTGACGTCACAGAGGCTACATCCATCTTTATTTACAGTCTATGGGACAAACAAAACTGTTGGCACAAAATTGGGCTATTGTGTAAAATATCATTGAATGCTGGAGCATTAATTCCATTAATTAAGGAGCCTATACATCCCCTGACCAACTAATGTATGCTGTGATTGGTGCCCACTTTTCTTTGGGTATATTACACATATATGTTATAAGTAATTGTTATATTTGAGGTCAGTAGTCTGATATGTTAGAGATGGGAGAGAAGGGTGAAGCTAGTAGAAGCATTAGAAACAGAGGCTGAAAGAGAAAAGGACAAAGATCTAACACAGAAATGACAGTGAAACAATAAAAGAAAAGAAAAACAGGAGTAATGGAAATATTGTAACATGGAGGAGTGAACAATATTAAGATGCCATTAAAATATAAACATTTTTAAAACATGGTAAAAAATTGTAGGAAAGAGAAAGAGGTGGAGACATAAGGAAGAAAAGGAGATGAAGGGAGGGGAAAAAAAGAGAGACGAGTGCTATATAAGGTAGTGGCCGAGAAGAAAAGAATGGTAGAGATGCTGTTGGGCAGTGAGAGCTGGACGAGAACGGGATAAGAAAAGAAAGGGAATGAGAGAGAGAGAGAGATGGAGCAGGAGATGAATGGGGTGAGATGTGAGTGCTGATTTTAGAGAAATGGCTCGCACTGGCATCGAACTTCACTATAACCCCCCCTCCTCCTTCCCTCCCAGTGCTACTGTGTTACTCCCCATGGCCCAGTGGTGACATGGCATTTAATAGACGCCCCGCTGTGAAACAAACTACCTCAATTAATTCCTCCAACTCGGCCCTGGCCTTTCTCTCACTCTCACACCCTCGGGTGTGTGTGTGTGTGTGTGTGTGTGTGTGTGTGTGTGTGCTCACGCACGTGAGTGTGTGTGTGTGTGATTTAAGCTATCTTTTGTCCAGTCTTTTTGTCTCCCCGCTGGCTGTATAAGCCAGTGCTGCCTGTTCCTACATGATCTACTTTTATTCATTATCTCACTGGTTTCCATTTCAATAGATATATTCACCCCTGTGGTTATGAAACCATTTTTCCACATCTGAAGTTTCAGCTCCATGTTATGTGTGCGCATGTAGTCAGGGTGTTGAGTGCCACTACCACTGTGGTGTTTTTTTCATTACAGAGAATTATAAGAGCAGCATTCGCCTCCTGGTCCCCATATCAGAAAACAGAGCAGTAGACCAGAGCAGATGTGTGCCAAGTGCAGAAGAGGCCAGAGGAAAAAAATACATGCAAAGGCCAATAAAATACTACACCAATAGCAGAATAGCACATAGAAAACACACTGTGTACAAATAGACTCCAAGTCAAGTAGAGCAAAGTAAGAGTAAATAAAATAAATAAAATGTTAATGGTGCATTCATTTTCATCAACAGCCATCATGTAAATATGTTTAAGAGGATGTGAAAGATGAACATAGTGCCAGTAATTAAGTAAGACGCAGTCGTAAACACCAGCAGTAGAGGAAATGCAATTTATATGCAATTTTCCTCAGCTGTAAATAATATTTTCTGCCTGTTTGGGCATTTTCTAACAAATGTATTGGTGCCAAGGTGGGAAGAGCAGTGCAACTTCGGTGCTTATTTTGGCACCAAAATTGACATTTGTGTTTCAACCACCTTTGATCACAAATTGACACATAGGGCAATTTTCATGGCTTTAGATGAAAAAAAAAATCTTTCATTATATATAGTGAGGCCTCTTTCTGTTACCTCCACTTGTCGTCCACTGCAGATTGATACGTGAATCAAAATATGTTCCATCATAATATCACAATATCATCCACATGAATGTAATCCGACGACCCAGGGTTCTGCAGAAACGTCAATACTCCTGTTCTGTGTGATGAGTGAGCTGCCCACGGCAACTTGTAGAATATCGAGTCTTTTCTACAAAGTTGATTGAAGGCCTGTAGTCATCACACAGCAGCAGGGATTGTACCTGTGTTTCATTTGCAGTGATTTGGAAAGGGGGGCTTCGCGTTATCTTGCACATAGATGGCAGAGCAGTATTAATTATCAGGATTGGTTAGGATCTAACAGTATATGATGTTTTGTGTTTTTCTAAACATCAGACTGGAAAGCTTTTACTCCATCAAATCTGTCAAGAGTTGCTCTGAGTCAGTTGTTACAGTGAGTTTTGCCTTTTGCCACTTCCACTCATGATTATAAATATTTGCTCATAGGCATAGAGCCATGTCCATATAATCCGCGCAAAATAATCCATGCTATGTGCAACAAAGAAATAACAGACCAGCAAAGCTCAACCTGAATCATTCTGGTACTTGCAATTACCTCTAAATCAATGCCAGACCTGACTCGACCCGTTAATATAAGACCTGAACTAACCCATAATTAAAAGACTCAGAGCTACTGCTGAGCAGTGAAGGCAAAAGCTCTGGGCACAAGATACTGTCAGGACACACAATGGCAAGAGGTAATAAATGACAAAAACAAATAAAAAGGCACTGATACTGCAAGTTGCAGAGGCTGAGACACCCTCCACAATTTGAGTGTAATAGAACCAACTCTTTGCAACAGGCGCACATTCACACCTTTCCAGATCCTGCGTACCGCACAGCTGGCTCGGCATGGATACCCTCCTTAATTATATAAACGTTAACACGGATTGTGGATAGATAAATTCCCTTCTGGAAATTGGTAGAGCAAATACAAACTACCAACCTCCAGTGTCTCTATATGAGCTGCAGAGTCTAGGCCTGCTACACTTATACGCAAGCTGTGATATCACAGCTCAGCCTAAAGCGCTGAACTGGAGAAGGAAGCACCAAAAGCTATGCGAGACAACCCAGAAGCTTGGCACTAGCGGAGGTATCTGAGTTAGGTTTAAGGTTAATCCCAGTGTACCTGCTCTCTTGTCTGTCCTGTTAGCTAATGTATGCTCACTGGACAATAACATGGACTTTATACGTCTTAGGCCGACTACAGGAAATTAAATACAACTGTGTGTTTGTTTTTATTGAAACATGGCTACATAGCAACATCCAAAGCTATTCAACTGGATGGCCTAACTTGTTCCCGAGTTGACAACAAATAACCACTGCCACTTTCTTTACGATCCTGAAGTGCTGGCCATACCATCCACTGATGGAGTTTACTCCTGTTGTTATTGTAGCAGTCTACCTGCCCCCTAATGTTAACACAAAACAGGCATGAAGTGCTCCACTGTGGCATTAACAATCAACAAACACCACACACCAGGGTTGTTGTTGGCGACTTCAGTCATGAACATTTAAAGCCTGTTTTGCCAATATTCCACCAGCATATCAAGTTTGTAACAAGAGGTGAAAATACACTGGGTGCTGTTTGGTTGCACCAAACCATGCCCCAACCTCAGCCTTGGTCATTCAGACCACATATCTGTTATGCTAATACGAGCATACAGACCAGTCCCCAAACCTTCTTGACCGATTCAGAAACAGAATATGGTATGGCCAGAGAAGGCTCTTTTAGCTCTGCAGGACTGCTTCAAAAGCACTGATTGGAACATGTTCAGAGGCAGCTTCCTATGGGAACTGCATTGATCTGGAGTAATACACACAGTCTGCGACAGCTTACATCAGTAGATGTATTGATGATGTCACAGTCACTAAAGCCACCAACTCATGGGCAAACCAGAAGCCATGTTTGACAGCAGCAAGTTCAGACGTTGCTAAGGATCTGAGATGTTACATCCAGACCATTAAAGCAGCAAGAAATAACCCATCACATCGTCACATCCGTCACACCAGAGAATCAAAATCGGATGGAGCAGATAATCAAAACACTTTGCTGATGAAAGACACACACAGCACTTGTGGAAAGGCATCCAGGCCATCACTGACTATAAAGCCCTACCGTAAGCCCAAGATGCTGCAACATCTGCCATCAAGCCAGCCCTGTCCAACAAAGACAGGAATGAAGGAAAGAAGGAAATCTTATGTCAGGATGTTATTCATTGAGTTTAGCTCAGCCTTTAATACAATCATCTTACATCATCTGATTATAGAACTGAGCCAGCTAAGCTTCAAGACCTTGTGCAACTGGGTCCTGGACTTCCTGATTACCAGCACTGCACAGGGCTGTGTACTCAGCCCATTCATGTTCCTCATTAGGTTTGCTGATGACCCAACAGTGGTGGGCCTTATGAGCAACAATGAGAAGATGTGGGCCTAGTGGTACTGTGGTGTAAGACAACAATCTTTTCCTAAAACTAGGGAAAACAAAGGAGGTTATCACTCAGAACTTCAAGAAGACACATACTGACTACACACTGCTGATCATCAATAGCACAGCTGTGCAGAGTGTCTGCAACATGAAGTTCCTGGGAGTGCAGTCCACACAAGACCTCTCCTGGACCTCACATGTGACAACATTCTCCAAGAAAGCACAGCAGCGTCTCCACGTCCTGCATCAACTGAGGAAGGTAAGCCTCCTTCCACACGTCCAAACCATGTTAGAGGCACCATTGAGTGCATCCTGAACACCAGGTATGGGAACTGTGAGGTCTGTGACTGTAAGACCTTACAGTGAGCAACGATCACAATGGAGAGAATTATCAAACAAATCCATGAGGCATGGTGCAACAACAAAGCCTTCACTGATATGAATGACCCTACCTACCCCAGAAAAGCCTCTTCACCCCCTCACCATCCAGCTGGAGTATCAAAGCCTCCTCTCACAGGTAGAACAATAGCTTCTTCCCTCAAGTTGCGAGGACCCTCAACACCTTGAGGGCCAAATAAGCCAAATAGTGCAAATAGTCCATGAGGGGTTTTTTAATTCATTGGTCTCAGACTTTTATTCCCACTGTAGAAATGACAACAAATAAAGCTTGTACCTTGGACCATGAACCATGGTGTCCGTAAAGGTAGCTACAGTCCTGTTAGAAGATTATAGAAGACCTTTAGCCCTTAAATCTCCTTCTGGGTTCTCCTAAGGTAATTAACATCTAGACTGACGGGATATGAGTAATGTTTTGTAACATTGGTGCCAACTAATGTTCTCCACAACAGCTGTCTGCTTATCTAAACATCTTCAGTAATGTTTAATTCCTTCACAACATGCTTTGCTTAAACCAACAGGACCTTTCTTCGTGTCCTCTAGGAATCTTAGCATATCTCCATTTCTTGCTCCTGCCGGCTTCACACTCATGTTATTGGTTGTGCCCATCTCTCCCTCCATCTCGTCAGCCTCTTCCTACTCTGCCTCTCATATATATTATACTGTATATATTAAATCATATTTGCAATGGCACATCTTGCCTTGTGAATTATGTATATCTCATATCACAGTGATGTGTGTCTGCTGTGTTCTGTTCTGTGTACATCAGCAGTTTGATTCAAATCTTTACCATGCACCTGGACTCATACAGGCAGTGCCTCAGGGAGTAGAACCTGTAGCCTGCTACCTAATAAAACTGTGTAATCATTCATACATAATGGTTTAATACCTGGTTGAGAGTGTTCCTGACTCACCCTTTAGATAGAACCACTCCACTCAGCCAGGGTTGTAGTTTAGTAATACAGAGGTCATGAGTTCACATCCCTCAGTTAGGTGTTAATCATGTTTTCTCTGTAAGTTTACTCCATGAACTCAACAAAATTGACTCAACTCTAACAACAATAACTGTCTTAGAACTTTATGTTTTCCCGCTGACTTGTATGCATAATTCTTTCCAGAAAACTTGGTGGGAAAATAAGGGCTCATAAATATAGTATTTCCATTTTGTTTCTAAACATGAGGGTATAAATCAGTGGTCACTAATAGTGATCTGGACCCAGGTACGGTCTTTTCCAGACCAGGAGCTATAAACTATAAATTATCTAGAATTGTTCAGTTGTGAAAGATTGATTCAGCTTTTCTAGCCTTTATGGTACCTGCCATGTGACGCTACTCAACCAACCAGGAAAGAGAAAAGGAGGTGCTGAAAAGACATGTTGAGATTGAGACTGTTAAGATGTGAAATGGAGGTAACAAAAAAAAGAAGAAAAAGGGAAACTGAAGCTACAAATTTTAGGCCTATTTAATTTTTGTAAAATTAAGCACTTTATTTAAAGATGCACATTTTTTAAAAGCTCTCTGTTGTGTACTTATTACAGCCCTTATTTTCCTTTGCTCGAGGGATATTTTTACAACTGGACCTACTTGAATTTTAACTGAAGACCCCTGGTGTAAATGTTATTTCAAAGCCTTCTCAACACTGTCAGCAGATAAATACCAAACTTTTTATTCACTCATTTTACTGTCCTAAGATAGTCAAATTTTCATTTAATAATCTGGAATCAGCTTTAAAAAAAACAGTAAGTTGTTTTACTGAATGTAAAATTGTATCTAGGAACTCCAAATTCTTCCAAAAAAAACTGTTTAAGATATGACCTTAGTCCTGTAGTGTACCTAACATGATATTGAAGACTATTTTACTCACTATATTCTTATTTTATAGTCCTTTTATTTTCTGAACCCAAACATTTTAACTGCAAGTCTGAGATGTTTGCATCACTGTGCCCGTTCCCATTCAATGTAAAAATTGCCCTGTATGAGTATAAAGAGAAAGTGTCACAACGTGTCACTTTCCAAATGCCGGTGAACCAGAAGCTGACGTTATATCATCAGCCTGTCACTCACTGACAGTTTAACTCCTCCTTTAGCCACGTCTCCATATATTGCCTTAGCGCGGCTGATGTGTGGACTGCTACAGCTGTAAATCAGACGGGTCCAGTTGGGCTGACTGGCAGTATTTCTCTCACTCTCTCCATGCAGTGATGGCTTCATTAAGGGGAAACTGCCTGCCAGTGCTAGCCTCTGGCGCTAATCGCTAATCACACGCCTGACCTTGGCTTGATCCCGGACAGTGGACCACTCGCCACTGAGATGTGTGTGTGTGTGTGTGTGTGTGTGTGTGTGTGTGTGTGTGTGTGTGTGTGTGTGTGTGTGTGTGTGTGTGTGTGGGAGCTGTAGGAGAGGTTTGGCTGGCATGTGTGTTGGCACTGAGATGAATAAATGTGGGATGAGAAGGCTGTGATGGCTTTTGTAGTCAGGAACCTTTCATGTGCTGGTGTTAGACAAATAAGTGGACAGTATAATACACTAATATGTCTGGCTGATTTCCTGATTAAATCATCATGTTCTCATTAATTCATCCATGAATCAGGGTCCAAGAATCTGAGACCACTTTCCTATTTACTTGAAAGGGAAAGTGTAGAAACACTTTTTACTCTATTTATGGGTACATTGTCATATATAATAAAGCTACTCTGGTTAGCTGAAGAATTGTGGAAAACAGGAAGAGTAAGTCAGGCATGCATAGGTCGACGCAATCTCACTGGATGTTTTCGATTGTCTTTATTTGAGTGAATTTGTACTTTCATTTGCAGTCCATGTTTATTTACCACAATCAGTCAATATACCGACTGGAGACTTTAGTTGTAGCTAGCTAGCTAGCAGTGAGTGTGTGTGTGTGTGTGTGTGTGTGTTTGTGTGACAGAATTTTCACCCAGACTGACCTTTTCACCTCAATTTTTGCTGCCAAGAGTGAATTTGTATCTGTTTGTGTTGCACTGACTTTATATGGAATCACATTACCTTAACATTTGTTTCATGTTCATTCTGAACTCATCTTAAATGTGTGTGTTCAGTGTATGGAACTTGTTCACTTGTGACTGATGCCGAACTTTGAATTAGTCTTTGAACATCTTTTAATCGTTGGCAGAGAAAGTTATCTTTACTATTTGAACTCAGCCTTTTGGGTTTTGGAGCACGCCCAATTTCCCTCCACCTGACTGACTTATTGGTGAAGCAAATGCTGTGGGAGAATGGCAAAGATAATAGTTATTATGAGAAAGGAGTGGTTTCCATTTGCTTAGTGTCAGTTGGCTCGGCATCAAGGGAAAGCGATGAATATTCGAGGCTCCTCCTGCAGAGAAGGAGCGCCTCAATTTATCACAGATTTGTGAAAACCATTACAACAGTTGTGGTTAAAGGAGCATTGTTCTTCCAGACTGCTGGGTCACCCTTTGTCTCTTTAAAGCTCCAATTTCTCCTCCTTCCCTTGCCTCACCTCCTCCTCCTAAAACATTACACCCTCTTTTAAACAAATATCCCACTATATTGCCGTAAAGAAAACCCCTCATTTTGCCAGCTTTGCTCATTTACACTGAACCAAACAAAGCTAGCATATTGCCAGTGTGTGATTTTAGATGGCATGCTGGTGTTCAGGAATCAGAGGCGTGACGTGGAACACAGCAGCGTTGGTGTCTGTCCCACCATGTCCAGAGGTGGAAAGCAACACCATGTTATCTCACGTCTTTTCTTTTACTGAAGTTAGCATGCTAACCAGTTAGCCCAGAGAACCCACAGAAAAGTTAGAAATGGCCCCTTTAATGCACGAAAACAAAGCTAACAAAAGCAAACAACCTCACAACATTGCTAAATTGTGATGGGTGCAATAGAAATGTGTGAAGTCATCTTTTTCCAGCTAAGCCCCACCCACTTGAAAGTAGTGAGAGGAGCCCAAAAACACAAATACAGGGATCTGTTGTGAATATTTGACATGTTTGCTGGAAAATACTCATGTTAGACCCGCTTATTCAGTGTAAGAGCTGATTAAGAAAAACAACTTTCAAACTGATTATGATTTGACCAGTTGCTTTTCACAACTGGAATATAAAATCACTAAAATCATTATAAACATTTTCTATGCTGAATAAATGACTGAACTGAACTGAATCTTTGTATGTAGACCAAAATATACGGGACCTGCTATAAAGAGTCAGATAATCCTATTGTCTAAACCTTTCTGTTTAACTCTATAAACATGTCTCAGCACTTTTCCAGGGGCTATTCCTTTAACTGTGAAGTGCCTACTCTGAAACGGCCCTAGTGAGGAAATGTGAATTTGCAAAAATACCCCTTGTTCCAAAGGTATACAACTGGAATTGGTTCCCAAACGATATCCTGCAAGTGCAAAAACACACACACACACATCCACACAGACATGGCTGCCAGTGCCTCACAGAGCTCAGTTCAAAGTGGAGTGTGTGTAACCACACCATGCTGAAAGAGAGATACCTTAACACACAGCAGCCTTAAATGAATAGGTGCAGTCCTCCCACCCCCTCCTCCCTCCTTCTCCGCCACTTGAAGTCAAGTGGCATTTTCATTTTGAAATTGCTTCCTGGCCCTTTGTGAATGGAATGGAATTACACTGAAAAGCACTGATTGATTCTTTCTGAACACAATGGTTTTCATCGTGTGGACCCGCTCGCCTCCTCTCTCTCCGTCGCCTATTGAATCCAGTCAGTGTGCCCATTAGAGTGGTTTCACACTGACTGAATGGGAGGAGGAGAGTGTAAATAAGTGAGTATATGTGTGTGTGTGTGTGTGTGTGTGTGTGTGTGTGTGTGTGTGTGTGTGTGTGTGTGTGTGTGTGTGTGTCAGCATTTTCTGAAGTATTTTAGTCTTCCATCAGTCTGTCTCAGAGCACATACTCCTCTATTCCTATAAATATGTCAGTCCACCACAGTGTTGTGAGATGTTAGTGTGCGTGTTACCAATTGCTCAGTGTGGTTTTTTTTTTTTTACTGTTGTTTGCTTTCCAAAGCAGAAAGACCAGTGCCAGCCAATGAAATTGCTCAGTCACTCGAACGTTCTACCTGTAATGAGCTTTAGTCTCTTCATAACAAGAATCAACATTAACATCATGAAATCTTTAAAAGAAAAAAAAAGCCGTATCATCATTGTTGGGACATAGATTAATTTTATTGGGCAGTTTGTTGTTTCACTCTGCAGCACCTTCCTTCTTCAGTGAGTGCTGTCATGACATTGGCTCACAGACTAAGCGTGTCCCACCCCTGTTAACCAATGAGACTGTTCTCTCCCTGCAGGAAATTATGTACATCATTTTTAAATCTTTGTTGTTTTTGTTTGTAGAAGAAGACAGGAAACGAGTCGTGTGCTCCAGTGTTTAATTTGGGTTCAGTTGTTCAGAAGTGGCACACTGATCCTCCATTAGTGGAAGGGCTGAAGCACAAGAGACTCTTTTTAACTGTTAGTTTTAGTTTAGTTTATTGCAACAGAAACTAAAGACATTTTCCTCAAGTTTTCTTCTGAGAAATTTTATGCAGCTAGAATGTTGAAATAAAATTTTAACACTGAAAATAAAATCCGGCACTGAAGACAAAATCTGAACTGTAAAAAGAAACAATGGCATTGAAAAAAACCTGTATTGGAAAAGGTTATATTGCCACTGCAAAAGGTTCCACTAAAAAATGAAACACTGGCAAAAAAAAAACTCACAATCTTACAATCTTATTATCTTATTTAACTTTCATATTTTTGTATTATGATGTGTTTTCAATGCCATGTTTCCTTTTTCAGCACTGGTTTAGTTTTCAACAAGGAAAATGTAATATCACTGTTCTAGCCCTATAATATTTCAGTTTAATTTCTATTGTGCATTTTTCTAAATATTCTAAGGCTGCAGCTGTGATCGTCTTTGTTGTCCTGTTTACCTGCTTGTAGCAGACTGTTTAACACTTTTAAACTGAGATGATTTGCTCATTGTCATTCATGCTGATGTGGGAATTTCACAGCTACTGTTGCTCTCCACTGCAAAGCAGCAGCACTATCAGTCATAAGCTGGCCTCACTCACCTAAAGCACCGTTCACTGCTGAAACATCAGACAACATGAGTGCAGAACTCTCCCTTAATTGAACATCTAGGGGAAGATGTAGACAGTTGACAGCCACTGACAGTCTGGCCTATAAATGTTAAAAACTGCTGACTGAACGTTACGTTAATGTTATACCCCCATACTGTGGTGTTAGCTTTCCTCGCTGTAAATGTCAGCCTGCTGGCCACTCTCTATTTGTAGTGTGTCCCAGTTGTTTTGTTGTTGTTGCTTCTTGTCTGATTCTTAGTGGGATTATTTTCATTATTTTTTATTACTTTTTTCCTTCCAAGAACTTAACTGACATTACTGGCAGAAACAGTAACTACTGAACTCCTAGATGCTGCGTATTAGTACAACAAGTGAAGTATTTATCAAACTCATGAAGAGGACTACATCATCTATGAGCACTAGCTCTGTGTTATTCCGTATACTGTGCTGATATTCAGGTAGTCTTTCGACCGTTTTCTTTTGTCTTTTTCTTTTCTTTTTTTTTCTTTTGTTCTTTTGTTTGTTTGCTTGTTTGCTTGTTTTCTTTTTTAGTTTTTAGTTTCAGTCTCCTCTCTCATCTGTTTTATATTTGTCGATACTTTGCTCTTGGGACTTCTGGATATGAATCCCATGTCTCTATGTCAACTTGTTTACTTTGCATGTGTGTGTGTGTGTGTGTGTGTGTGTGTGTGTGTGTGTGTGTGTGTGTGTGTGTGTGTGTGTGTGTATGGTCTAATGTAAGAAAATCATGAATGAAATAATTTTAAAAAGAACTTGTAGAGAAGATGGATATTCAAGGAAGGAGAATGTTTTAACAATCAGGAACTATTGTGATCCAGAAGCATGCATGTCTTTTAATAACTCTGTATTAATTTGTCTATTCAGCTGTTTTTCACATTTTCATTAATTAGTTGTAGATAATAATTGCAATATATTTAAATATAGATCTTGTTGATAAGCTTAACCGTACCATCGAACTTCTACTGCTTCAATTGTTGTGGTGGGTTTCTATTGGAGTCAGCCTGGAGAACACTGTTCAACCAGCCTCTGTCCTTTCAGCACCAAGGACAGCTACAGGTGTAGCTGTTATGTAGCATGAGGGAAAACTTGTGCTTCATCACTTGAACTGTATGGAGCATCAGTTACCAATAAGTCAGTTACAAGTGAAGTGTAAGATTAGCTTTTCTCTTGTTTACACATACACTCAGTCACACGCTCATTTACTGGCTTATTTAACCACACACACACACACACACACAACCACACACAAACACAAACACATACTCATTTATTGACTCATTTAATCACTCTCACACTCCCTCTTTTATCGTCAGATTGTAATGAAATGACACAAATTTACAGAGGTCTCTCTTCCTGTGCTGATACACACACACACACACACACACACAAACACACCAAAGGTACATTTTTGTTGCTGTATTGAATGTGTTAATTGATTTTGCTACAGATGTTTCAAACAGAGTGAAACAAAATAATCAAACCTCCATCTCAACAGAAAAATACTTTCACACACTGTATGCATTCAAACACACACACATACACATACACATACACACACACATACACATATAGATGAGAAGCAAAACCACTAATGGTTTACATCATAAATGTTTAATGCCATAAGAAGCGAGTCTGATCTGCATGTGATTGATTGATGATGCAGCGTGTGTGTGTGTGTGTGTGTGTGTGTGTGTGTGTGTGTGTGTGTGTGTGTGTGTGTGTGTGTGTGTGCTGGGCTTTTTCGGCCTTGCATCTTTGATTGCAGTATTTGATCAATTTGAATTGGACAGTAAAGTAAAGTGGTGACTGGTCTGAGTAAAGAGAAGATTTCATTGTCTAGATCTCTAACCTCATGATGCTGTGGTGCAGCTCACTGTTCGGTAGTCCTGTAGTTGTGAGTTGAGGTATGTGAAAGCCGGCAGCCATTCCAGCTCCTGATACCATGAACTCCATCAATGAGTTTAACAGAAGTTTATCCGTAATATTTCACTCCAGCGCTGACATCCATCAACCTCCAGAGAAACACATTTTCATCTGTAGCTGCTGAGGACAAACACTCAGTGAGGAAATGTGTCCACTGACTGTCTGAGAATTACAATTGGTTACATACGCCATTTAATCATATGACTCTATCACTTCTCTTCTTCCTCTGAAGTTAGCATGCTAAGCAGCTAGCCCCAGCCCGTCTTGTCACTTTCTGGTAGTGACTCAAGAAACCAAGTTTGGCAGCAGGGAACAATTACTGATTGCTCCTTAATAAAAAAAATAATAAATAATAAATAAAAGTCACTATAATATTTTAAAACATTGCTACAATAACATGTGATATTACTATATCATGACATGTGATTTTTTCCGATTTGATCTCAGTTTAAAGTATCATACAGCACCCATTAAATTATATACTCAGTATATTTTCCTCTTACAATATCAGAAAAATATTATAGGGACTGTTTGTATGTCAGAGTGAAACAGCATTTCAAAAGGATGAGTTCACATATTGGCATAGGCCTGTGTAATTTTCCAACATTTCACAAATGAAATATCATATGTCACATGTGAAAACGTGAATTTCACATATCTTAGTTTGTAAGGGACAAAAATGAACAAGCATCTAAAAATTGGTAAGTTAATAAAAAAAAACCTCTACATCAACGGTGCATTGTTCTTTTCATGGACTTTAAATGCAATTTAATCAACTCACCTAATGTAATGTATAATTTACTCTTCTGATTGGTGATTGATATTTTCAATAATAAGAGGAATAGCAAATGCAATTAATTTAACAAAGTGTAAAAAGAAATGTCCAAACACTTTTTACACTTGATGCATATTACCACCTGAAACACTGAGTGAAACAAGGTGACTAACAGAGAGCACAATAAATATATTTTAATATTTAGGTAAAGTTTGCCATTAAAGCCACCAAAGGTAGAAAACTGCTGCTGCAGAGTAACATAGACCTGTGTGTGTGTGTGTGTGTGTGTGTGTGTGTGTGTGTTGTGTGTGTGTGTTGTGTCTGTGTGTCAGGAGAGCCACGGTAAGGAAATGGAGAGAGATGGGTGGTTACTGATGCTTAGAAGGCCACAGAGATTAGTTTTGCCTGAGGCGTCTTTCTCTCTTTCTTTCTCTCCCTCCCTCTCTCTCTCTCCATCCATTCATTCTCTATGTCTCTCGTACGCTCGCCCCACCCCTCTTTAATGGTGTGAGGCTGGAATTTTTTTTTTAATTTGTCACACCATAAAAATAAAGTCCATTTTCCACATCAGGGAGCTTAAGGGCTGACAAATGTTACCGGGACAGAGTGACAGAGGAGGAAACCAACCAGAGAGAGGCTTCACATTTGTGTGTGTGTGTGTGTGTGTGAGAGAATGTGTGTTAAGCAATACGTGTATTTGAGCTGAGGTGCATCGATGCATCAAACGCAATCTACCTGAATATTCAGTGTATGCATACTTGTAGACACGTCGGTGTGTCCAGTGTGTAGTTTGTTTTGTGTGTGTGTGTGTGTGTGCATCTTATGTTGGTGTATAGTGTAGTTTGTGTAGTGAATAAGAGCTACCAGTCATTGCTTGTTGAGAGGAACGTCAGGTGTGTGTACTTCCAATGAAACAGCCTGAAAAAGTTATGACACTTTCCTGTGCATGCTCAGTCAGTGGGATGGAGATGGACGTAGAGAAACTTTAATTATCTCATGTTTGCTCCTGAATCTTGTCCAGTAAATGTAAAATGCACAACGGACAAAAATATTATGTTCAAATACATGTCTCATGCAATGAAAAAAAAATAACAGCAAGTTAATTACTTGGTGACTGTTTATTGCCTCCTCAGTGTGATGGATTGCTTTTTGAAGATGATGGATGAGTGGGAAAAGATTTTTAATTAAAGTGGTCACTTGTTTTGGGAGATCATTAAAGCAGCTGGCACACGCTCACCTCTTCAGTCATACTCCTCGTCTATTAGAGAAGAGTCATCTCTTCATCTCGGCTTCTGCAACGTAGCATCTTCTGTTCTGGATCTTTCCTCTCTATTATTAGCTGTTAGCTGCCACCGGACGTCAGTGTAACACCTGGAAATGAAAATCAGGTTGACGTGGAAACCCAACGGCGGCTGACTGTTTAGCAGATGTTGGTTCTGGTCGCGACTAGACGTTGGATTGTGGTTACTTAACTACACAACTTAAAAGCAACAAAATCCTCGATGTAGAGTCCTCAATGTATCAATTTCCGTGGGCTCATTAAGATTCAGCTTTTACTTCATTTATCAGTGCGACCCTCAAGACGGAATGAAAATAATTAATTGTATAATTGTTATTTATATGTTGATTCAATGTTCTTATAGAATTCTACAAGCCTTTTCAGAAAGAGAAATGACACATGCATAGGTAGGCAAAAAAACTAGAATTATATGAAACACTTATTTTTATAACTGACTCATCTCAATTTTTTATTTCAATGAGTGAATCAAGCTTTTAGTCTCTAAAAATTGCAGCTGGTGTTTTCTCATCCGAAACCCAAAGATATAAATGTTTTAAATATTATCACAGGAAACTGTTTGTTAAATGAAAATTGAGTGATTATCAAAGTAGATGGTGATTACCTTGCTGTCAATCAATTAATTATTTCATTGGATATCTAACTTCTATTACTATAACTGTGATAGCTGCATCTCTTAGCCCTGCATACTGGAGTGTTTTTGTCTCAGAAGTAAAACAAATGATACTTACTTTACTTCTACTCTACACCTGAAAGCTGTGTAAAAACCCATACTCAAAAACCCCCCAAAATGCCCTATATAGAAGTTTATACATTTATAAGTTCAGACCTGGGTATGAAGGCAGTACAACACTTGAACTTCCTGACATTCCTCACACCTCCCGACCTGTTCTTCAGATCAGGTATCAGCGAGCTTGATCCAGCTCCTGGAAAAGAAAGAAAAAACATGTACAATTACAGGTATACAGAAAACAGCCTCGTTAGTGTCTGTGAACAATTAATGTTCATTGCATGTAGCCCAGAGAGGCCTGCTCCAGCCCACAGGCAGACAGTAGCTAAGGTTGTGTGGTTCACACTCGGCCTGAAGCTAAATAAATATCTGTGGTTCAACCAATTAGATAGAACATTGAACTAACCGCCGATCTACGAGCGCAACTGCTCTGTGTTTATGTTAGCGATTGTTTACCTCATGATGGTGAACAGGATGTCATAGAGCATCCCCAGTTTATTTACAGTAATATTACTAATGGGGGACTTTTCTGGGTGTAGCTGCTGCTGTATATTTCTCAGAGCGAGAGAGCAAGAGCGAGAGAGAGAGAGAGAGAGAGAGCAAACCTGAAGCAAAGGGCTCTTCACAGGAGGTGGATGGAGGATGATGAATTGGACGAGAGGCGGTGTGGATGTGGAGAATTTAGTTAAGTAATAAGTGAAAAATGTTCACTCCTGAATAATTGATTGTCCCCCTGCCCCCCATCCTCCCTGAACTCACTCCCTCATTTGCACTCATACATGCTGATGAAGTGCTATATCTCTGCTTCGCAGTGAAGGGAAGCCCCTGAACCCACCCTCTCCACTACACACACACACACACACACACACACACACCACTACTGTACATTCTGATGATAAGGCCCAGTGAAGCTCATTAAGATTTACAGAGATGAAGAAGTAGTGGAGGAGGAGGAGGAGGAGGAGGAGGAGGAATACTGAGCATGTCTTCTTCTCTGTCTGGTTTTGATCACTTTAATGTTTTTAATTTAGCTGTGATCCTCTTTAGACCCTTATACTACAAGTACGTTTTAGTAATTCTGTTGTTTTTGTGTTTTATTACTTGTTTTTTTTTTCCATTTCAAGCCTTTAATTAATCTATGTGTGTGTTTGTGTGTGCATTTCTGTACTTGCTCATGTATTATGACCTATTTAGTTAGCAGGGAGAGAAATACCTGGTGATTCAGGATCATTTTAACAGCGTGGGTAGATTTTATTCTGCTTTACTTTATTAATTACTTCACTTTTTAATATTTTCCTAACAACGCATTCTTCCTCCCTCCGCCTCGAGGGAAACTCCACCATAAATAAGTTAAGCCTGGACTTATTTTATGGATGCTGCTTGGCAATAGATGGTTTTATAGCATAAAATAAGGTATTTTGTGACTATGAATTTGCCTCATAAACTCAACCTTAAATGGTGACTCAACAGTATTTGGATTTTTTTATTTTTTCACTATATCCTGGTGAGTAAATCTGAGCATGGTAGAGAGTAATCATAATTGGGATAAATGTCAGAACTGTCTAAACAAATGCTTAGAATTAAATGCAATTAAGAGCAATGAAATAACTCAGGGGAAAGGGGGAGCATGTGTGTGTGTGTGTGTGTGTGTCTGTGTGTGTGTGTGTGTGTGTGTAAGGAGGAGTACTGTCACTGTATTTACTGCAGATGATTTGTGTCTGCGCTGATTTCCTCTCCTCCGTTTCTCTTTTATTCAGCACTTCTCCTCAGAGACAAGTGGTCAAATGAGTGCTAATTAGCCTGTGTGAATGTTTGTGTGTGTGTGTGTGTCTGTGTGTGTGTGTGTGTCTGTGTGTGTGTGTGTGTCTGTGTGTGTGTGTGTGTCTGTGTGTGTGTGTGTGTCTGTGTGTGTGTGTGTGTGTGTGTGTGTGTTTTAAGCAGACATCAACTATCTCACACACACTATAGAGAAATACAAACACGTTTAACACATCCTCTCCCTCCCTCACTCTAATGTCCTCTGATGAGATGCAGAGTAAACTTATAATTTTCGGAAATATTTCTCACGTTTTTCTGTTTTCTCTGTGACAAAAAAAATAAAAAGTCTAACACACTTTAATGAAACTACCTTGCATTTGCTCTGGGTCCCTCTCCTCTCTGTGGTTTCACAGCCTCTCACTTTCATTTAATGTCTTATTCATGACGGCCATGTTCGCTACGTCTCCTCAGCCTGTCCTTACACAGCAACGCCCTCCCACCCCACCACCCCCCACCCCTTTGCCCTGCTCTTTTCATATTCAAGAGTCCCAACTCGTTACATGCAATATGAATACAAATGTGTATTTCTGTGCAGCATTCAACCTCACCAGCACAATGCGCCACATCTATGAATATGTCATAATGTGACTGATTGTGGGAGTCTGGGAGAATTAAGGGTATGAGCAAAACTCTACAAACTGCTACAAAGTGCAGCAAGTTATTATCACCCATAGTTACATTTTGTTGCTAGGCGACATCTAGCGGTCATAGTAATGATGACAGGAGCGAAGGGGAAAGTGCGGTGACGTAGTATAGAGAGAGACAAAGTCCACGTCAGGAGGAGGTTGTGGTGGATGGATGAATATGACACAGGAGAGCGGTGTTCGATTCCCATGTGAAAGTAGCTGTTTATGTTGTTTCTATTGTCCCTAACCGTTCAACAAAGTTAACCACGTTGATATCATTGTAACCGTGACAACAAAGATCGTCTAATGTTGAGGAAGTGGGCTACTTATTTTAACCGAAGCAACGGCTGTGTATGAAATCTCTTACTAATCCCTTTATAGTCGGCTACATAATGAGTTCGCCATTTTGTAGTTCTGTACGAATGTATAGTGAGAATTAATATACCCTATATAGTGGACTCATTGTATCCCCCAATGCATCACGATAGGTAGTGCACAACTGATGGTCACTAACCAGGCAATACATACCATCATGCATTGCACTTGCACTGAAAGACAGAAAAACAGTGCAGAGATAATGATGAAAAAATTCTCCTCCAGGTTCCAGGTAAATTAGGAGTCAGAGCTTACAGCTGCACGGTGGCGTGGAGCTGTGGAGGTTGAAGTGTGATATGATGGAGGCAGCGATGATGCTGTGATGCTTGTGATGACACCGTTCTGCAACCGGCTGAAAAAGAGAGACGAGTATATCATACACTGTGTGAAAGTAGTGACACTGCATGAGTTGAACTCACAGGCTTCACTCACTCGCTCCGAGTTAAGCTGTGACCAGGCAACAGCAGTCAGCGACACAAATGTCCAGTGGCTTTTTTATGTTGACTATAACATAATATTTAATCCAGATCCACTGACCAAATACCACCATAATGCAATAACACCACCGTGTTCTACCTGGATGATAAAGTCCTAAAGAAGAGAGCAACCAGCAGAAAGCAGCTCCGTGTTAATATCTGATCAACAGCTGTGATTAGAATGAGGACGGCTGCTGAGAACATGTCGAGGTTAACAACACTGCCACGCCTTAGAGGATGAATCTGCTCATTTGATATGATCATGTGATCTGCTATAATTTGATCTGCCAAATGAAACTTTTTGACCATTAAGATGATGACAGTGGTTCATCGATAGTAACTGAACAAACATGATGAAGCAGCAGGAACAAATGCTGGATGATGGAGAAAACAAAGAAAACTCAGCAACTAATGAGACATGAGGGTGAACAGTACAGATACATGTGGGCTCACTATTTGGCAAGCAACAGGTCACTGTTACCCTTTTTATCTAATGTGTTATAACAGCTAATAAATTATTTATAAAGTGTTAACAAGCTAATTAATAAACTACTTATAAACCATTCATAGATCCTTTATAAGGGTAGTCTGTTTTTAAAGTGGTAACGTTATCCACATTTTGTGTCTGTGTATCTCTTAGAGTGCATTTAGGGCAAATATAGAGGACTTCCTTTTCAGAACCATGACGACTGCAGCTCCCAATATTCATAAAGATCATCTTTATCCTATGAAGCATAAATATCATCCCCCACCTCCATCTGATAACCTTAATGTGGGAGGGGAAGACGAGAGGGAAAAACTTGAACAAAGCATACAGTAGTTTCCTCTTTTATGACTCCCTCTGACTTTTAGGAATATTAACAGCTGACATGATGAATCGCTCGCTGGCGAGAGAAGAAAAAAAGGAAAGAGGGATAGATGAAAAACGTTTCTCACTTTTATATACACTCAGGTGTAAAGAGTAGTACAGTATATACAGAGACAGGAGGAGCAGTGTGTGATATTAGAGTGAATGAAAATGAAAAGTACTTCTCTCCAGACTAATCCTGCCCACGTCAGCACTCCTGAGCCCGGAGTCCTCTCAGCCCCTCAGTGATAGGTAGATATCAGCTCCCAACACACACTCACACAGCGCAGCGCACACTGCAACATGCACACTCAATTAAAGTTTGACCTTTATACCCGTTCTGGGCACTGAAGGAGTGTGTTTCCACTGTACCTGTCTGTGTAGGTCGAAACCTCGTATAAAAAAACTTTAACTTTAACCGTGATGTCATCTGACAAAAATCACCAAACACATAAATGAAAGACAAAGACTGAGCTGTGATTTGTTTACTGTAACATGATCACTCACAGAGAAAGTTACAAGAGATACAATATCTTTCCTTTTTAGTTATTTATTTATTATTTTTAAGTTATTTTTCAGGCTTTTGCCTTTATTACAGTCATAGTGAGAGAGAGATGGGAAAATTGGGGGAGAGAGAGAAAGAGGATGACACGCAGCAAAGGGCCACAGGCCGGACTCGAACCCGGGGTGAGGACTAAGCCTAAATGGCACACACTCTACCAGGTGAACCACTGGGGCCTGAGACAGACTCTCTTTCTTATTGAGTCTCTGACACAGAGCACAGTCTCTGTCTGGATCCAATAGTTTAGTCTTTATTAACTTCAACTCCAGAACGTAAGAGACTTTTATTAGAGGCAGGTCTTCATGCCTCAGTTTGATATGTAGAGTTGCTCATATTTTAGTATGAAGCCACGTATTCATTTTATGTGTTAAAGTTACTGCATTACGTGAAAAAAACTCCATACTTCCTGTAATTGTGTCAAATTAAAAGCTCTCTAGCATTTCAGTGGGCAGAAACCCTTTAGGTCTTAACAGGGCATTTATTGCTGTGCTGCAGTAAGAGTGCTGTGTCATTTCCAGTCTCTGGTGTTTCTGTTGTTTACATGGTATTCAGATCTGCTAGTTTCTTTAGCAGTTACTGATGACTTCTCTCTCTCCCTCCCTCTCTCCTGCTCTCTCTGCTCAGTGTGTCTTATGTTTAGTTCTTCCTCTGTCTCCTTTAGTAATAATGATACATGGAATGAAAGTAGTTTATTTGCTGCAATGGAAGCGAGGCGAGGCTCAGTGTATTGGAAGCGCTCCTCCACTTCCCTGCAGTTCCCATGTAGCAAGGAAACGGCTCGGTAGACTGCAGTTGGTCTCCATACACGGATGGATGGGCCGGGCTTGGGGCATGGTTGTTGTGACATCACAAAGTTCCGGAAGTCCTGACAGCTGGTTTTAAGGCTCAGTGTCTGAATACAGGCTGTGTGCATTTCTCTGTGGACTGAGGCTTTGATACTTTCACAGTATTAATATAGAACCTAGACCTGCTTATAACCACACAACACATGGACATCTACCTTCAGACTATATGGACCTTTAAAGTGTTGTATTTCATGTCTTGTCATTCAGACATTGGCATCTGTTACATAAAGGTTTGTGACGGGTGTGTGTTTATTCAGACATGACAGGAAAGAGCCACAATGCTCATGATATGTGATGATATGATTGAAACCTATTTTGAATTAAAGTTTTAATTAATGACTATTGTGAGTACAGGGGATTCCTTTTTGTTGTGCTGTGTGTTTTGATGGATGTTCAGAATTTCTGGTAGCTAATGCATTTGGTGAAGAATGCCATGAGATATGATCTAAAGCACTGGGAAAAAAAAGCTGGGAAGTGAACCCTGAGGTCCGAATATTTTATCCCTGGCTCATTCACACTGTTCAATAACCTTAAAATTTTTTTGTGCATAAGAGATAACGAGGCACGTATTTAATCTCTATGTGTATTTCACCTTTTTTCTGCTCCGGTCTTTAAGTTCATGTGTTTCAGAAATGTTTCAGGGCCGTCATAGGAGGGTTATTCAGACACAAAACCAGCATGTCGGAAGTCTCTCAGTAATTACCGCCCCTCTTTACTTCCTACTCTGATAAGAAATGACTGGGTTTGGGAGGAAGTTCAAATAGAAAACACCCGGTGCCTCTGGTCATGTTCACCCTTCAGTGTGATAACAGTCTCTTGAGATCACAAAGGCCAGAGAGGATGGAGGAAAGATTTAAAGTAGCGCTTAGAGAATAATCTCCACTCTGTGACTGCGGGAGGAGCACGCAGATAAGGTCGGCTGGTCCGTGGAAGAGCCGCTTGCTCCTGCTTTACACTATTACTCTTCACTGATAACGTAAAAAAAAAAAATACATTTCACAACATTAAAGGGCCAAACTGATTCTGCCCACACTGCTGCCACATGCTGTTACTGTCCACTGTTAGATTCCATGGCCACTTTATTGTGTGTTCTGCACTAAAAAAATCCATATTCTGCTTGAAGGTCACAGCAGCCGCGACGTCAACAAGTTGATGTTCTGACCCATGAGTACGCAGTAGTCATTACTACATTATCCCATATTAAATATGATGACCTTGTAGTGAACCAGTTGTGAAATTAAAATTATTATTTTAATGGAAATTATGTTTGAAAAAAAAAATAGTGCAACATAACATGCAACACAGGAAGAGAAATTCATTCATTTATTCCTAAAGCTAAAGGAAGCGTACAGTCCGTCCAAAATGGAAAGGGTTCGTCCTCTGGAGATCATGTGTTGACTTCATTCATAGAACTCTACACATTACACTTGAATTCTTCTCTCTGTTCATGAGGACATTTGGGTTTGATGGTGGAGCTGGAGCTAATGTTAGGAGGCCACTATCTTTACTTTTATACTCTTTACAGACTTTATATCATGACTTTGCACAACCCGTTTACTTCATAATGACCAATAACACAAATCAGAAGGGGAGAGGTAGAGCAGTCATCATCTTCCAGACTTCCACCACACATCCATCCTCCTCTTCATCTGTCTTCCTCTCCGTCTTTTACATAAATAGTTCATGGTCACTTAAGTGTCTGACCCTGAAATTGCCCTCTTTTTGTGCAAGGAAACATGCTGTACCCAATGACTGCTGGCTCAAACATTTGCATTATTCAAAACACATTATGCAAGCTATTCAGCAGGTGGGAAAGCCCCCTCCCCACCGCACCACCCCCCCGACCCTTTCCCTGAGGAATTCCAGAGTGTGTGTGTGTGTGTGTGTGTGTGTGCGTGTGGCACTCCAGGGTACTTTGGGGCACTCTGTACCCATTAGTCAGGGCAGGCAGACAGGGACATGGCAGCAGTGGAGCACATGAACAAGGGGATGAGAGAGGGAAGAGACAGACAGGAAGAGAGATGGAGGGAGGCCAAAAATAGGTCCCCTGGTGCTGAGGTACTGCTGAAATATTTGGGAATTTTTAAAGTGTGACAGAAAGCATACACACACACACGATGGTGGAAGACCTAAAGTGGGCACCACAACACCAGGGGTTTTTTTTTTTTTGACTGTGTCCTTGTGCACACACTTGACCTAAGACTCTCAGTTACAGAAACTCTCCATCAAAGAAAGTGTCTGCAGTGTCACCGTGCTTACTGAGAGTATCATGAATATTACAGCATATTCTGCAGACCAATAGTTCTCCACATGGGAGTCCTGGACTGACGCCACTGACGGTGTTCAAGCTTTCCCTGAGGAGGTGTCAGCTCAGGCTCAGTTGGTCCATAGGAGGAGTACGCAGGGGAAGCTGCTGATCTCCTCGGATTTCTCATCAAGTGAGCGGCGGCTCTGTGGAGGGAAACACCTTGTTGACAAGAGAGGTCAGAGGTCAGAACAGAATGGACAGACAGACCAGGTTGGAGCCAACAGAAAGGCTACAGTTACTCAGATAACCACTCTTTACAACTGTCCTGAGCAGAGAAGCTTCAGAGTGAACAACAACTCCAACCTACAACAGCTTCCTGTCACCAAGTGTGGACACGGTGGAGACTTACCAACACTGGACAGCTGAAGACCTGGTGTGATGGATCTGGATTTGTGCTGAGGCAGCAGATGGTAGAGTCAGAGTCTGAAACCATGGACCAACCTGCCTGGTGTCAACAGTCCAGGCTGGTGGTGGTGGTGTGGTGGTGTGGGGAATGTTTTCTTCTTAACACCAATCAATCATGGTCTGAGTGTCTCAGTGAGTATTGTTGCTGATCATGTTCATCCTTCATGGTCACAGTTCACCATCTTCTAATGGCTCCTTCCTGCAGGATCGTGATCCATGCCCCCCCCCCCCCCAACCACAACCTTTGTGATGTGGTAGAACAGGATAGATGATGTGATACAGTCATGTCAACATGGAGCAGAGTGTCACAGAACTGGGTATTGGCTATTGGTAGACGTTTGTGTTTTCGTCTGCCTTGATTAGCTTCTTAAGCTTTTTCTGTTCTTTCTTTTCCTGTCTTCCTCTCGTCACTCTCTGACCTGTATCTGGTGTGTATAATATGACAGGGTCAGATTTTGCAGGACTTAACGTGCATCTGTGGACTGTGTGTGAGTGCATCATGCAGTGCTTCAGGGTGGGTCTGAACCCACACACACACACACACACACACACACACACACACACACACACACACACAAAGTAAGACACATCTCAGTGAATGTTTAAAATAATTACAGGCAGTTGACTGGGCACTGAACAGAATGGAAGTGTCACTTTGGGAAATTGTATTTTTATTTACTGTGCCAGGTCCCTGCCTGCATCATTTCATGTGGAAGTGCTTTTTACACTATCTCTGAGTGTTGTGTGTGTGTGTGTGTGTGTGTGTGTGTGTGTGTGTGTGTGTGTGTGTGTGTGTGTGTCTGTGTGCATGTGGCCTTGTGCAACCACACTTCCTCTATGGAACATACATCACAGTCGTGAAACTTCAACATCTGCAGCAAATGTATATCCAGCATCAGGAGTTTCCTGCCTTTGCCTTTGAGCAAAGCAATGGCCTCAGCACTGGAAGGTGCTGGAGGTGCTGCCTGCTGTACCTAATCAGGAAGGAGACAGGGGACAGAGGGGAAGGAAATGTTTACTTAACTTAATTTGAAGTATTTTTTGTTTTACTTTCATACATTTGGTCATCACTACTGTCAGTTGAAAAAGATTGACTCTGTAGCTGGAGGTCATATCTCAAAGCAAACTTCCCATAACTTCCTATAACCTTAACCATACTGTAGTAGTTTTCATGTGTAAATATTGAAGAAAGAAAACATCTTCAACACTACAATGTGCATTTTCATAGCAAATGTGTGTGATTGCTGCAAACTGCAGCAACTGGTCCTGGTATTGCTGCTGAAGCTCACTGCTTTCTGGGAACTACTGCTACTTACTGGGCTCGTGCAGGTAGCTTTTACCTGCTGTAGCTGGCGGCTGACGCTGAAGTTCTGCTGTTGGGTAACCTGTTCATCAAGTCTAGTAGCATTTATAGTTTTTGAGATATTCATGATTATTCATCATTTTTCATCATTTTCACTTATTTCCCATTTTAAAAAATCATTAAAAAAGTTCTATAAAATCAGCTGTTACAGATATCAGTAGCAAAAGTCATAGCACCTATCTCCTTATCATGCCTAACATTTTAGCTTTGGAACCATGTATAAAAGAAAAATCATCACACTATTGCATAACTAGCATGGACGTTTAAAAAACTGTGAGTGAACATCATTCAGGCTTTTGAAGAATCATTCAGTTTCTCCATCCTGTTCTGGTGACAGGGTCGAAAAAGGACAGTTCCGAAATTATTACGCCGACTGTCTGTTGTAAATGTCAATCACATTTCACAAAGTGACTTTCTGATTCAGCGCTAATGCCATCCTTACTATAATAGACAACTTCACACCATGTAGACCCAGGTGTAATGGGGAATGTTTAGTGTGGCAGATGGATCAGAGAAATTAACAGTGGGATTACATTTACATTTTTTCCATCATTTCCAGACTCAGCTAAAGCTAAATTCTTTCCATTTTCTATAATGGTTCTCTGGACTGGACTGGACTAGACAGGAAGCAATCCTGCCTGACAACAACATCCTTTCCTCCTTATCAGAATATGACAGTTGTGGTACACCTGATTTTTTAAGAATCATTATGTTTGTATCAGGTGTGATGCATGGTGTGGCAATTATCTCAGATCAGCTTAGCCGAGCCCAGTCCAGTCATGCATGGCCTTCAGTAAAGAACGAGACAAAATTTGGTCATCGATGAATTGATCAAGTCCCGGGTTTCCTTGCGGCAATTCCACCAAAATCCCCTCTCATTTGCATTTGTAACCCCCCACCCCCCTCACTCTTTGTGCCCAGATTGGCAATTGATTAGCATATCCTGCAACACCGCATGGGGCAGCTCATTGATCAAGCACATGAATTGATGGAAACCGCAGGATGGAGGCACAGATGTGGGCCAGTATATCCAGTTATAGAAGTCCCATCAGGGAGGGAAGACAGCATTTTCCTCTGCTTCATTCATCTGTACAGGTCTGGCTTCTTGTTAGCCTGAAAGGTATCCTCTTCATCTCATATTATCAGATTATTCAGATGGTAATGGATGTTTAGATATTGACTCGGTGTGGTTCTTGAATATCCATTTTCATCAAATCATTATGTAGCGTACATGGTCAGACACTATTTATGATTGTGAACACATCCCAGCAATTAACTACATTATCTCATACACAGCCATGGTCACACAGGTGTTTTCACAGGGCATGTGTACACACTGAGCTAGACTCTACTGAAGCCTGTACTATGAACCAAGTTCGACATACCCAGGATACCTTTTCATTATCTGGTTTAACTGAACCTAACATTTTTTGCATCTATGGGGTGACTGACACTCTCCTTTAAGCTCTGGTTTGGTCTATTCCACATCCTGAGAAAAACATCTGGTTCTTTAGCTGCTAAATGCTCCTATGTTCACCAGCTGGTCTCTAACTGGGTCTATTTGTTGTTTGGTGCTGGACAGTTTTATGTACAGTGGGTTTATCAGAGCTTGAAAATATTTCAGTTTTGGGCCATAAAATCAATGAGCTGAGGGAAACTGATTCATGCATGTGAGTGACATCTTTCACATTACTCATAACCATTTGATCTGTTGTTAATGTATAAAAATGATTAGTGCTGCTTTAAGTTTGGTGCTCTCACGTATATCCTAGCATAGATCCACCCAAGATCAATTGGAGCAGATGTGTGCAGGGCCTTTACCACAGGACATTTCTTAAAGGTCCCATACAGTCTAAAGGTAAATGTCCATGTGTTGTTTGATTATAAAGCAGGTCTAGGTTCTATATTGATACTGTGAAAGTATCAAAGTGCTCAGTCCACAGAGAAATACACACAACCTGTATTTAGAAACTGATCCTTAAAATGACCCGTCAGGACTGTAACTTTGTGATGTCACAACTACACAGTCACAGTCCCTCAGCACGGACCACCAGGATCCACTGTCTATACTTTTTTCATTGTTGGTTTTTTAACTTGTATTAACAACACAGCACCAAGTGGTCATTCTGTCACTGAGCTAGCAAGCTACAAGACAGGAAGCCAGTATATCATTGCACAACCTTCCCAAGGATAATAGTGATATTAGAGACTAGTTTATTTATTCTGAAATAACTGAGTATGACTGTCTGTTCTCATTTCATCACAGACTGACCATCACCATTTGCATTTACTGCTGAGTGTTATGAAGCTACAGTAGTAGGCTATAGTCTGTTAGCTGTGGTTGGCCTGTGGTTGGCCAATAAGAAGAGAGGCCTAGAAACCAACACTGTTCTTGCTAGAGCTCCAAGAAGAGAAGCCTGAGAGAGGAGACATGAGACTGACTTGAGATGGATTTAGGTTCTTAAAACCACAAATATATCTTCAAATAAAACACAGGAAAAGTGTAAAATATGGGACCTTTAAGAAACTAGAAAGTGAATTCCTTTCTCAGCCTCTGCCACCTCCAGTCACTAAGATGAAGTTGACCATACAGAAATCCTGGTTAATGACATCCTCAGTTTATGTCTTGGTGCTATTCGGGGTCACTAGTAATGAATATCATTTTGTTTACTTTTTTCCATTTCATAAAAGTAAACTAGATATATTTCATCCCGGTGATACCAGTCCTCCAGAGCAGCTCTTGGTGCCTTGATCCCACACTGGTTTGATTATTGTGTCTTGGAACACAGAAAAGTGAGCTCTCTTTTTCAGGAGTTTAGTTTGGTTTAGTATTGGTGATACTGATGCATTTTGACTTGTACATCGATTGTTCATTTTTTAAGTCGAAGTGGGATGTTGTCCCTGTCAGTTTCACTGCCCTCCCAAGCTCTTTGTCTCTCAGTGTCTGCCCCCCCCCATCCCTCCATCCCTCTCACTCTCCCATCATTGCTCTCTGTCCTATCTCCCTTGTGTCTATTCTTCTGTCTCGCTGTCTCTCTCTCTCTGCCTTAGACAGAAAGAGTGCAGTGATGGAGAGCCCCTATGAATAATGTAGTGTTGTTATCACTCTGCTCTGGTTCCTTTTACAATGAATCGGTCTTAAAGCATCAAAAATTTACCAGGGCTTCTCTCTCCATTAAAGGGAAGGGCTCCTGCAGAGGCCTAGGCCAACGGCTTCAACAATGCAACTTTCCCCTCAAATACCTTCTTGGAGCAAAAGCACATTCAGTAGCATGGCAAAATATTATTTTAATTTCAGCAATATCCATAGTACAAATTATACCATTTACTATTAAAGGATAATCTTGGTGTATTACAGATTTCACCTTATTGTTATAGGCCTTATTTCTTAATCATAATTTGTAAAATTATGACCCAAACCTGCATATTATATACAGTTTTTGTGTTTTTTTCCTGTGCAATGAAGGATTATTCCCTACTACCTCTGTGAGAAACCCAGCAGCACATCTTATCTCACTCATTCACACCAAATAAAAACACTGTTACTCGTCCTTATCCACCTTCGACTGAATGGTTGGAATTCAGAGGGCTCGATTTCCCTCGCTCTCTTATTCAGCTGTATCAGCACTGCTTCAATTGTACACTATTGATAAAGTCCCCTGTCCAAGGCACTCTCATTTGATTGAGCTGGCCACAGCCTATTTCTATAGCCAGGTTAGAATCATTTAGCCTAATAGCTTTCAGTGGCCATGGCTGACAGTCAATACAGAATGCATGCATGTGTACGTATCTGTGTGTGTGTGGGTGTGTGTATGTGTGCGTGTGTAGCCGGTCAGCTTATGCTATCCGGAGAGCAATCCTATGGTCTAATACCCCTGAGGCTTTTTCACTTATTAAAGCGCAGACACAGACAGAGAGTGAGAAAAATACAATCCACATGCAAACAAATACAGTAGCGTTTCAATTTACCTGAGCACACACACACACACACACACACACACACACACACACTTAGATCCAAACAGAATGAGGCCGGTCATTACGGGAATGAGAGTGGTGGCTCATAAGGGCTCCTGATATCTGGTCAAGTCCCGAAGGGAAGCTGGAGATTGCTAATAGTTATCCAGCTGCCGTTGTCTCTGATCATGAAGCACTTAAGGCCCCGCTCATCTTCACTGCCTCCTCGTAATGAGATCAGAGACGTACAGTGTGTGTGTGTGTGTGTGTGTGTGGGTTTCTTCCAACAAAAGTGAAGCATTTTCCCATTTGTCTTCTTGTCGACATCAATGAAAATTAAAACAATTAATTGATCCTATACTATATCCAAAACCTAATAGATCATACTCCTGCACAATGTTCCTTCATTCCCATGAACATGCATGCTGTAGTTTATTTTGACTCAATCCCACACACACCGTCCGGCCCACAAATACTCACAAGAGCACCAAATGTGGAGTCCCTCTGTTAATCAGCTGCTGAAAATAGTTCCAAACAAATGTGTTATTTTCTTGACTTTGAGTTATCTTTGATAAAAACTACAATGAACAGATGTTTCAGGAAATTACTGAGCCTTCTTTTGAAAATTTGAAAGTATATATTTGTGACCCATGTGGGAGATTTGTTGACAGTCAGAAAATTATCACCAGCCTGTCACTGCGTTTCACACTTTCTTGACAATACATCAATTTCCAAAACATGTCCTACAGATTTTTGGATGCGTTTTTTCCAAGTCGACTCATTCCATTTCTTTATAGTATGAAAATGAGTCAGCTGACTCATCACATCTGCATTCATTTTTGTTAGTTACATCATCATTTTTTTGATAATGCATATTGTACGGTGCCCCTGAAATATCAACGCACTGCAACTTAAGAAAACACATACAAATACACAAAACAAACAAATTCAGAAATCATCAATTTGAGAACATGAGCTGCAAATTCTCACAACACAAAAGAAGTGTTTCCATGGGACACTAAAAAGTGGTGAACCTGGCTGGGAAGCACTTATTGTTTAATGCTTTGTGACTTTTGAAGTTAAAAGCAATGAACAAGAGCACATGGATGTAATATAATAGATGCACCCAGCTGGGTTCATCGCTTTTCTTTATCCCCTGGAAACACTTGCAGCTCACGTGCTGTCAAACTGATGAAGACGTTTTCTGAATTTATTTGTATTTTGTCTGTTTGCATGTGTTTTCTTAAGTTGCAGTGCGTTGAGCTCTCAGGGCCACCAAAAGAATGCATGCGGTTGGATTTGAAAAACTTGCATTGCATTACCCTCAGAACAATAATGTAACTTTGTTGACTGTGATGGATTACATAACCAGAGCCAGGTTTCAAGAGCGAAAATTGATTTTCCCATTGTACAGAAATGAATGGAAACCAATGGCTGTCTGGAACAGTAAAAACACATACCACTTTGTAAAGTACAGCAGCAAGGTTTGCCAAATACGCTGCTGTTAAGTATGTATGTGGGATTAGTAGTATGAAAATCAGTGGCACAACATCTTATATTAAAGTCTCCCAGCTGTTCCCAGCATCTTCAGCATTTGCCTGCACTGCCTGTGCCAGCAGCCGGCTCACTTTACAAGTTAGCTGATATATACTGAAGGTGAAAAAGAAAAACTGCTCTACAAAGGATCTGGAAAAACACTTTTATTCAGGATGTTTTTAAAATAACTTGTGAAAATAACCGAATCTCTATCAGGAATAAGGGAACTACCAAATCATATGAGTACTCAACATGTTGTAAGATGCTGTACTAGACAGGGTTTTATAAAGTGAGTGCGTGTATGAATAAAGTGACAAACACACACATACACACACACACTGGTAGAGCTTTCCTGCGTTTGTATGTGTGACTACCCTGAACGTGTCTTCTTCCGCTGGGTGTGCCGGCAGTGTCAGTGGCTTTGTGCCGGGGTCTGATTGAATCGGGCACACAGGCAGATTTACATATGTTTGCCATTGTTACGGGGTTTAGTGAATATCATGTAGCAGGCCTAGAGGGAGCTGGCAGCCAGCGGACCTACGACACACTCTGAATCCTAAACAGTCTCTCCTCTCCACCAGCACCACCGCTCTACTCCTTCATGAACATGATTTCTCTTTCACTCGCTCTCCCTCTCTCTCTTGCTGGCTTTCTTGCTCGGGCTATAGCTATCATCTCACACACACACACACACACTCCCTCTCTCATACACACGCACACAGGGGTTGGATCGTGGAGTGTCCCCGCTTGGCCAGCGAGGGACTGGGAGTGTCGGCCAATCTCTGCTCAGCCGAGTGTTAAATTAGATTCCGTTGCCTCTCTGTCAGAGTTGTATGTGTGTGTGTGTATGTGTGTGTGTGTGTGTGTGTGTGTGTGTGTGTGTGTGTGTGTGTGTGTGTGTGTGTGTGTGTGGGTGTGGGTGTGTGTGTGTGTGTGAGTGTGTCTCACACACTCATGCATAACTCACTCACAGGGACTGGGTCACTGTCACACACACTAATGTTCATAGCAGGAGACTCTTCTCAGAGTGAGTTTGCAGAACCGCAGCCGCCCGAATGTTGGTGATGATGATGATGATGATGATGATGATGATGATGATGCAGAATTACTGTAAAGCAGTGTCGGCAATGTTAGTTAGTTTACAATATGTATGTATGGTGCAATTATTTGATTAGACTCCTAACAGATTGTTGAGTGTTGATCACCAAGGTGAATTAATTAGTGATTCACCAATATCAGCTTCTAGATGATGATACATGACGATGCTGTTATCAGTGTTATATATTATATATATAATATATTGTATAAAGCAGGTCTAGGTTCAAAGTATCAAAGCCTCAGTCCACAGAGAAATGCACACATCCTGTATTCAGAAACTGAGCCTTAAAACCAGCCATCAGGACTTCTTTAACTTTGTGATGTCACAACAAAACAGTCACTGCCCCAGCCATTCCCCAAGCCCCGTCCACTTGGCCCCACCATCCAACATCGCAGGATTTTTGTTTCTTTGTGTATATACTCTTACTAGTGTTTTGTTCAGCCTCTCTAAAGCACCTTTTCCATTGCTGACAAAAGCCAGATGTTAGCAGGTCTTAGCTGGTTGTTTGACCAGTGGTAAAGGGGCTTTAGAGAGGGTACAATCAGCATTCACATGCGGGTCAGTGACTCTACAGCTTATAGGCTCTGGAGTGATGTAAACACAACACAGGCACTAATTTTTGCCCCTTTTCCGTGCTGTGACATCTTTCAGAGCACAAACACTGTTAACACACCTGTCACCTGCCCAGCACAGTGCTGTTACACCAGAATCACCAATCGAAGCATCTCACACAGAGGCTCCGACGCAACCGGGGGATGAGACACGACGGATCAGTTTTAACAATTTGCAAGGCAGCTCTTCCCTGTGTCTGTGTGTGTGTATGTGTGTGTGTGTGTGTGTGTGTGTGTGTGTGTGTGTGTGTGTGAGCTCTATGAGTGTATGTGATGATGTAGCTCCCTGCAGTTGTGTGTGTGTATCCTCTCCAAACAGAAATGCAAAGTGACCCGGCAGCGTAAAAGAAGTCACCTCTCTTATCACCTGCGTTTAAAAAACCTGCGTAGACCTGATCATGTTGGTTTAAAACAATCATTTCAACTTTTCCTCAGCTTGTCACTAATCTGCTGATTGCTGGATCACTTTTGTTGGGTTTTATGTTTGTTACACTGGGACTGAAAGCTTCCCGCCTCATTGCCTGACCTGTTGTTACTAGAGCTACAGAGAGAAGCCTGACGGACGAGATGTAAAACTACACTGAGATGGTTTCTGGTTCTTAAATTCGACGATTCATCTCCAGAACCTTACAAAGGAATAACCACGATCAGGCCTCACACTAATGAAGTCATGAAGTCAACTCCTCACTTTCTGAATAGTTTTTAAAGCATTTATAGTCATTTTCATCTCATGAGTAGACAATCTGTTTCCTGTACTACACCTGCACACACATGCCCAGTGTTCGTGAATGGTCATGTGAGATGCCTTTTCAGGTGGACAGAGATTATTTCTGACACGGAGCTTAAACATTTCTCTGCATGAAGATAGTTTATAGTTTAAGTATTGGAGTGACCCATGCTAAAGTAAAGCTGGCTGTTGTGTCTTCTGTTCTGCTAGTTTTCATCTCACCCTGCTCTGCCTCAGCGCTTTAGGTGAGAGAACATGTTAAACCTAATGAAAGCGGAATTCAACTATGTTATTTTTTGTTTACTGACAAAATGTCTGCAGTGTTTCAGGGCGAGTGCTCCCTCTGCTTTCCTCCAATCTTTCTCTCCCTACGTATTTTCCCTTCCTTCTGTCCTCTTTTCTGTCTAATGTCTGCAGTGCACATCAATATTAATCACTCCCTAAAGCAACAGGTTTCTGGCATGTTCGTACAGTCTGGCCAAAAAAGCTGCATAAGGCAAAAACACTGCAGTCTGTACAAGCAAGCACGCTACAGTCCGTCTGATGCTGAGGCTCTGTTGGTGGACACTGTGTCCTTTTAAGTATTTCTTTATATTTTTCTGTGTAAGAGGTGTGACGTCTTTAACATCTGTGTATGTGTGCGTGTGTGTGTGCGTGCGTGCGTGTGTGTCTATTTTTATGTGACTGGCTGATTACCCTCACTGACTCTGCACCAATCTTTATGACTTTGTCTCTGTCAATCCGTAATAATTAAGCTGTAGTGATGGGAGTGCGAGAAACCCAGACAGTGTGAAGTGGGCTGGATGACGAACACACACACACACACACACACACACACACACACACACACGCACACGCACAGTGTGTGAATTGTGGGCTTCATTTTGACTTCTGTTCTGTACCACATCTCTTCCAACTCCCCCCCCCCTCGCTCTAAGATCATTATAATACATTACACACTACAGACATACACACACACATGCACAGCACGGTGCAGCTCCGGGGGTGCATGTGTGTGTATGTGTGTGTGTGTGTGTGTGTGTGTGTGTGTGTGTGTGTGGGAACGGGGGGGTGTTCTGAATCGTCCCTGCCCAGTGGAGAGCTTGGATAATGGTTAGTAGGGGTGGAGAGAAGCCCTGGGCTACTTTGGAAAATAGCTGAAGAGAAGGGAATCAATATTAGACATACACCCACTGTGCTACTGTGTGTGTGTGTGTGTGTGTGTGTGTGTGTGTGTGTGTGTGTGTGTGTGTGTGTGTGTGTGTGTGTGTGTGTGTGTGCGCGTGTGTGCGTGAACTTTTACCCTGCAATGAATGAAGCTCTTTTTTTCCGTCTAATCTTCTCTCAAACAGACAGACAAACAGTCAACTGTAAATTAGCCAACGAGCCTCCTGTTCCCCCCCTGCTGATGTTGGTTTCCTGTGCTCTGCGGGTCAATTCATCCAAACTAAATCTCTCATCCTCTCTGAGTCATATTTTAAGTATTGAACACCAACACTTCTTGCATGATGGATTTATTTATTCTGTCATTAAAGGTGCTGGATGAAAATATTTGGAGGCTTCTTTCTCTCAGCAGTAGCATACAGAGTGTTTGTCTGTTTGTTTCTTGTTTGTTTGTCTCCTGCCCCGTCCCTTCATCACGCTGAAGGGAATCATCATGTTTTTCCTATTGGTCCTTTCCTCCGTCCACTTTCATCTCCTTTTGCCACAAACACATCTGTTTGTACAATCTCTTTGCACCAAATTTCTCCCTCCTCAACCTTCGTATTGTCTTCCCGTCGACAGTGCAACTTTTGTTCTGCTGGTCCAAAATTGACTCGATCTGTTTGGTTGTTTATAAAACATGGAGTATAAAATGATTACCCAATAATGTTTTTACACCTTTTCAGTCAACGTCATTCCAACTCATTACGGCAACTTTTACACTTTCTTTTGGAATTTAATAAACCTCATTTACATAAAAATATACCTCGTTTTTAAGTAAAAAAAACTTAAACTTGACAAAAGTTACAATCAGAGGAACATATGTTGATGGATTATCACAGAGAGGTATATGTCAAAGTTTAGTCATGATACTTCTGAAACCATTTCAGTAGTGTGCTACACTGTAATGGCCTAGGTGAAATTTGACCCGGGAAGACCACAGATGCTGTATTCTTTGGCATGTTCATTGGTTAGTGAGCGTGACGCAATCACGTGTGAAAACATGACACCATTTTCTTTGACATGTTCAGCGCTGAGGTTGAACGGAGCCCACAGCTCATCTCATGAACAGCACAGCAACTCCTCCAACCTGAACTACCGCACAGGTTGGTTTTTTTTTTCAACCCTCTGATACGACCCGACCGTGTACCTACCATTGTCGCCATGGTTACTATACTAATGGTCATGTCTTGGTTAGATTTAGGAAAAGATCGGGATTTGGGTTCAAATAATTAATAATTATAATAATATATATATTATATAATAATTATGCCCACTTCCTCAACATCACATGGTCTTTGTTGTCATTGTTACAATATAAACAGCTAATTTCAGCAGCTTTGTCTCTCCTTATAGTACGTCACTGCATTTTCTTCTTTGCCACTGTGATAATTACTACGACCACTAGATGACGCTTAGCAACAAAACGTAACTATGGGTCATAATTTGCTGCAGTACAGATGACCTATGGGCGCAATTTTTAAAGAAGGACAGTCTTGAACAGTGCTAGCTTGCTGTTTTGTGCCTGAGCTATAGAGTCCATCTGATTGTGCACACACGCTTCATCCTGCTCTGCTGTGTGATTGGCTACTGTCAGACTGACACAAGGAATATCTGTTAGCAGGAAAACAAAGAGTTGGGTCATTGTTGGAGTTGGTGCATTTTTTAATGTAACATTTAATCTTTGTTCAAGGGGACGACATCAAGTCATCTAAGTCACACAGGTTAAGACGTTTACATTACATTTACACTTGCTCATCTGGCAGGCGCAAAGCCTAACCCTCACAAGTGAGGGACCAATAGAATAAGTTAAATTTTAAAGGAAAGGTGGAGCTGCAAGTGATTTTTGGATTTTGTCTATTAAAATCTAAAGTCATCAAAACTAAGACTGAAGTCATGTGACTCACCTCCGCAAACAGCTAAGCATATTAGCAATATCGATGAGTCAGAAGCATAGATGCACAAACTGTCTATTCATTACTGATGCTTTCGTATATTCTGTGTTTTGATAGCTATAGAAGTCAGTTTCTACAACCACATCTTTCTCTGTTTTCATCAGTGGTAGCTTGACTTGATGTGACTTACAGGAGCATTTTATGGATTAGAGCTCCTACCTGCAGCAGATGTACACTACATCATCATGGTTGACAGCAGTATGGCAACAGCGTGAAATAGTTACAAAGTCCACATTAGGAGGAGCGTGGGGTGGATGCATGAGTCCACAAAACACAGGACTTTTTCCCGTTGACAAACTACAATCTTTTCCTAAACCTAACCAAACCATAACTTTAAATGTTTGTTTCTATTGACAACATGACAATAGGTCACCTAACAACAAAACATAGCTGTGGGTGATAAGCTGCTTGCACAGATGACCTATGGGGAGGACAGTCTCCTTTAACTTGCGTGAAGTAATTCAATTCAACCATGTGTGTATGTGTGTGTGTGTGTGTGTGTGTGTGTGTGTGTGTGTGTGTGTGTGTGTGAGAGAGAGAGAGAGAGAGAGAGAGAAAGAGAGAGAGCATCATACATGTGCCTCATGTGTAAATGGAGCTGGAGTCCATCAGGCATCAGGCATGGCGCTCCACTGAGCCAAAGGGAAATAAACTCAATGAGGGACAGACAGAGGGTAGGTGAAGACACAGTCAGAGAGAGAGAGAGAGAGAGAGAGGGAGAGAGATTGGTGGCTGATGCAGAGAGATAGATGGAAAGATGGAGGGAGAGAGGGATGGATAGTATGATTTAGCTGATAGGAGAAATCATTTACCAGCGCAATTTGTCGACAAGGATCTGGGGATGTCTCAGTGTGTCAGCGCCTCAGTCACTTTGATTGATGATGGATGTTCACTGACTCTAACACTCGCTCTCTCACTCCGTCTCTGGCTCTCTCTAACTCTCTTCCTCCTCAGCCGCTCTTCCTGATCCCTCTTTGCTGCCTAAACCCCAGCAGGGCAAACCCCTCTCTAGCTCAGCCTGTGAGCATGGCTGTGTGTGTGTGTGTGTGTGTGTGTGTGTGTATGTGTGTGAACACAGGGAGATGTATCACACCTCTGCTTATGATTTAGGCATATTAAAATGAAAACTTCCAGGTGACGCATTTTCCCTGCAGCTCTCACTTCACACACTCCACTGCCATTATTTAACTTGACTGTCTTTGTTCATGGCTCACTGCTGGTGTGTGTGTGTGTGTGTGTGTGTGTGTGTGTGTGTGTTTGTGTGTGTGTGTGTGTGTTTGTGCTAGTGTATGTGCTTGTCTCCAGTGTGTGTATTGACCAGGTGGGGCTATATATCAGCTCAGCTCTTTATCAATGCGTCGAGGCAGGGAGGCCTATCGATGTGGCTCCTTGTTTTAGTGAACCGAGACTCGCCCCAGGCCACACGTCCTCCCTGCATACACTCACAGATTAACAGTAAGAGAAGTCAGGCCAGTGTATGGGCGCCGGTGTTAACCTGGAACTTCTGTGTTCTGTTCCAGAGGTAACAGTGCAATCCTGCTCAACAGTATGAGATGCAGTTCACTCCGATTTTCGAGACAAGGGTTGTTTATTCTATAAAAAAACAATATTGGGTCCATATTCTCCTCTGCTCCTGTGTTTATTTGTAGTGTTGATCCATAAGAAGATATATTTGTGGTTTTAAGAACCAAAAACTCTCTCAATGTAGTTTTACATCTCCTCTCTCTCCCCTCTATCCTTCTCTCTGGAGCTCTAGCAACATTAGGGCGTTGGCTTCTGAGCCTCTCTTCTGATTGGCTGACTGTTTCCTGAGTGACACAACCCTAACCCTGACCATAGCTAAAAGATTGCAGCCTTCTGCTGTAGCTTGGTAAAACTCACTGGTAAACACAAAGGGCAATAGTCAGAAAATGAGAACAGACGTTCAAATTCAGATTAAAATGCTTGGTTATTTCAGAAAAACTTCTCTCTAATATTACAATTATCCTTGGGAAGGTTGTGCAATGATATACTGGCTTCCTGTCTTGTAGCTTGCTAGCTCAGTGACAGAATGACCACTTGGTGCTGTGTTGTTAATACAAGTCAAAACAACAAAAAAAAACTATAGACAGTAGATTCAGGTGGTGTTTGAGGGCGATGACATCACAATGAAGCTCTGAGCCTCTCTTTTTTAATTGGCTGACTGTTTTCTGAGTGATAAAAATATAGCAGATTTCAGGTAAACACTCAGAGAAACAAAATCCTGCTAGGTTGGATGGTGGGTTCAGGTGGGCAGGGCATGGGGCATGGCTGAGAGCAATGACTGCTTTGTTGTGACATCACAAAAGTTCCAGAAGTCCTGACGGCTGGTTTTAAGGCTCATTTTCTGAATACAGGCTGTGTGCATTTCTCTCTGGACTCAGGCTTTGATACTTTCACAGTATTAATACAGAACCTAGACCTGCTTTATAATTAAAACAAAGGCATGGACAGCTAACTTTATACTTTATTATATGGGACCTTTAAATTACAACGACTGACAACGAGAAAACTAGAATCACTAATTCATTCACATTGATGATCTGTTATCAGGCTAGTGTAATAAATTACATCATACATATATACTCTTTATACAATATGGGACCTTTAATGTTTCTGCTTTTAGCAGCCTTTAACAAGCTCCATTTCCCACATCCCCACAGACTGTCGTGGGTGAAAGGTCAACAGCTTGATGGACTGAGGCCAGTCAAGCGGCTGTGAGACGGGACAGAAGGGGCTGAACAATGCAGACATTTTTTCAGACAGAGTGATTCCAGCTAATAAGCTGGAAAGAATCTGAATAGGAATCATAGATAATAATTTCACAGAATACTAAGAATCTGGTGGAATCTCAATTCAAGGTACACTTAATTACAACAGATGGAATTTGCACAGCGGTCATAGAATTTAGTTTAAACATTTACTTTTGCGACTTTTTAAAATGTTCTAAAAGTGTTCAGGATAATGGGACGTTTCCAACTTGTCACAACTGAACAGTCAAAAAACAGTATTAAGTTTTAAAACTTAAAAGCTTTATAACTCTAAACTCACTAAAGGTTAAAATCCCAGCATTAGTGTGTGTAGTAGATACCCATTACCTCCGCCAAGGACGTTTTCACCCACGTCTGTTTGTTTGTTTGTTAGCAGGATTATGCAAAAGAGTACTGAACCGACTTTTGCCAGACTTGGTGAAGGGATGGGTCACGGGCCTGGGAAGATTTTGGGGTAGATGCAGATAATTTACTATAAATATGATTTTTTTTTTTCTGAAGTCTGGTGAATGTTGTTTGACATTGGCCATGGTGGAGGTCTGCACTCTCTGAGTGCCCTTCTACTTAATGTGGTAATATGGCTGTTAAACCCCAGGAACACATTTCATTTATTCATAAACACCAGTGAAGGAAACCCTTAATGGGAGATTGAGTTTCTGAAACATTAGAGGGCAGGAAGTGATGTCAGGACTTCAGCTGTATATGAATCTTGTGTCAGTCACTCAGTGTTGTCCCACTCTGGATCATCATGTCTGTTTGATTATACGCTGATTGTTGAACTTACGGCTCCTGTTTCTTGGCTCGTGTGACTTTGTTGTAACAGGGTCACTGTGATCTCACATCTTATCAATGACAGAAATACACGGATGAGACTAAGACGGAATATATATAAAAAACCACATTTCAAATATTGTCGCTTGTAATTGCCACTGAAGCTTAAAACAACTCTTAGAGTGTGTAAGTGTGTGTGTGTGTTTAGGTGAGCAGGGTGTTTATTTCAGCTGTTTGAAGATCACAAATCATTTTAAACAGCACTACTTGTATCCAGATGTAACAAGCACAACAAAGACCCATTTCATTATTGATGACTTGACTCGTTTGCTGCTGGAGATTCATTTTTTTCTTCATTTGTATGTGAAGTGAGTAAACCCTAAATTGAGCAAAACGCTTTTCTGCCTGGGGAGTCGACAACGACTCTGCCAGGAACGACGCGGCTACAGTCAGCGAGCCATCGGCAAACTGCTTTGTTATGCTCAACACCATCAATCTCCATGCATAAGAATAGCCAACTTCAATACCGCCATCGATCGGAGAAACCTTTGGAAACAGCTAAGGTCACAGCCTCGTCCCACCTCAAAAAGTTGCTGTGATTGATTTATACATTTTTAAGCCATTTCCCCTTCAAGTTTCTGAGCGGCGTGGAAGGAAAGTGAGGCGCTAATATGTCAGATGAATTCCTCATCATCGGCTGGAGGAAACAGGCATCTGACAGGCGCGTGAATTAGGACGAGCCTGGACAGGGGTGAAAGAGCAGGAAACTCACGTTAAAAGGGAAGAGGAGAGAAAATCACAGTAACTGAAGCAAGCGAGGAGTAAATGGAGAAAAGTGGAGAAGAGAGGGAAAATGCCAACTTCTATTAGAAACGTGGATTTCAAAACAGAGCTTGTCATCAAAAGAGTATCAGTTAATTGATCTTTCTCATCTCTTATAAAGGATGTAATTTGCATCACTTTCCTTTCCTTTCCTGTGTGAGTGTTTGTGTGCGTGTGTTTGGTGAGCATCTTTCCGCAGAGAGCTTTTCAGTGTGGGTGAGCTGGTTTGTGTCGTGATCAAACAGACTTTCTGTTCTACAAATAAACCCAATATTCTCCTCTTGCCATGTATAAAGGAAACACTTCCACTGTCTCTCTTTTTACCTCCACCAAGGTGTTTTCATGTCTGTTCGTTTGTTTATTTCTCAGCAGGATTACGCAAAAACTACTGAAACGATTTGCACCAAACTTGGTGGAGTGATGGGTCACGAGTCAGTGACGAACCCATTACTTTTATTATTTTGGAGCAGATCTGGTTAAAGGGGCGGATACAGAATTTTTTTTTATCACTTTCCTTAACAATTTTCGACACTTTTGACACTTTTCTCAGTTTCTCAGTAAATAACGTTTGGATCTTGGTGTAAAAAATCTGACATATTTATGCTGTTGAGATCTACGAGTTGCAGTTGCAGATAATAATCTGGATCTGACAGACATGTCTAGTATTGTTTGGCCTTGGCAGAGGTTTACGCTCTACTGAGTGCCGTTCTAGTTATTAGACTTGTTTATTGATGGACTGACAGGTAGTTTGATGACTTCCTGTCTCATCATTGTTAGGATTTCACGACATAAACCACGGCTGTTATTCTAACTCGATGAGGAGGTATGGTTTCGCTTTTCTCTCGCCTCCTCCCCTTTCTTCTCATCCTGTCACTCCACAAGTCTGTCTCATGTCGCCGCGGAAAACCTCTCCGTGGAACCGCCGATAATGTTCCCACCATCCTCTAATATAAAGACCTAACCATAACTTGACTTTACTGTTATTATTCTATTATGTTACATAATTCTCCAAGGATTAAAAGTTGTTTTGTTTTTGCCTCTGTTTGATAGCAGACAGTGCAGATGCAGACAGGGAATGAGGGGCATGAGAGAGGGTTATGGTACACAACAAGGTTCCCCAGCTGGAATTGAACTGAGGACACTGCGGTTACATGATACATAGTGTAACTATTCAGCTACCAGGAAGCTCCTGCTGGGAGCATTACTTTACTTTATTCTTGCCTTTTTCCTCCCATTTCCACATCTTCTCTTTTATTTTCACATCATCTTCACTTGGGTTGGGCACAGGGATTTTTGTTTCTGGAGTAAAGGAATTTCAGCGAAACCTTCCTGTCAGATTTGTTTCACTGAGATAGGTTCATCCTGAAGTTCTGAGTGCGCTTCAAACAAACTAGGTTGCGGTCTGAGCGTTGTCTGACCTTGTGTAAACGTGGCCAAAAGTTTATACATCTTCCAAAAGGTCTCGTCTTGGGGCAAACAAACCCCGCCCTCATAGAGAGGAGAGTGACACAATGAATAATACAAATGGGGATAACAGTGTGCACTTTCAGTCTCTCTCTCTGAAGGCACGCAAGCTGCTGCACTCAGTTGTACACATGAAAAGTGGCAGAGGAAGTTGTATAAAGAATGGGAAAAGAGAGTTTGAGAGAGAAGTACCAAACTTGCCCCCAACCTCAGACTTGACCTCTGACCCCACCATGAGGCTATCAGACGGTCTGACAGACACTTAGTTTGAAGGATGCTGAGCACAGTTAGGGTCAACAGGAGGGTGAAGCAGAATTCTGTCTGCTACTTTTGATGGAAGGGGTTTAACCATTTTGGAAACCATACTTGGGGTAATCCGGTCTTTATCCACATGCGGGCTTGCATTGCTTTTGTACCACTATACCACATGACGTACACAACTAAACCAGTCGCTAAGAAACAAACCTTTCTAACCTGTTCTCCTCTTTTCCTTCCCTCTGTCCTTGTCCCTATCTCTATCCCTCCATGCAGGGTAACCAAGAGGCCCCAGCTCCCCCTGAAGCCATGGCCCAACCCTTCCCACCGGCCCAGTACCCCCCTCCACCACAGAACGGGATCCCTGCTGAGTACGCCACGCCCCATACCCACCAACCGGCCGACTACACGGGACCAAGCACGGTGGCCGAGCACGCCCTGACACTGTACACGCCGACACACACACACAGCGAACAGCCGGGAAATGACAGCAACACCCCCGCCCTCACAGCCAACACAGTAACGGTGAGTCGTCTGCGGTTCACATCAGATCACATCTACCTGTTTATCAGGTACCCCTGTGTTTTCCTGTATTTTCATTAAGAAGGTGGCATCAGTGAAGGCTAAAATAGTTGACTGATGGTCTGATTGCTAATGTAATTTTCTTTTTTTTCTTTTTCCCTGCACAACAAGGCTAAAAAATATTTCAGTGCAAACATGCAAATGCATAAATGTTTCACGCAAAAAAAAAGTTAAATAAAATTGTCTCATTCGCAGTAATTTGTGCTACACTAAAGTGATTTCACACATGTAACATCTCTAGGAAGTGCAATAACGAGCATTTATTCGACTCCATTCAGTGCCAGATAAACTGTACTATGCATGGTTGGTCCTTTGCCTCATGTCCTCAGTCTGCTGTGGTTGTGCAGCTGGAACCAGGATTCACTCATCAGTCGCCTCCAAACACATTCAGTGTGTGCGTAGGGACAGGAGAGGCACCAAAGCAGAACACACTGCGACCTCCGCCCCACATAGTGAATATTATGATGAGGCATCATTTATTGTACAGTTCTGGCATATCTACACTTAGTTCCTCCTTTCCTGCTACCCACCCTCATGCCAGTTGCATGTGTGTTCACATTGATTCTGTATGGTCCATCCTATCACCCATTATTCTGTTTAAACCTTATGAATTGATCTATCTGTGAATCCAACGTCTAACCTGTACAGATGTCGAAGGTTGTGTAAAGATCTTTGTCCTGAGCTGAGTCAATGAGGAAGGGTTAGAGCTTCTTGATATGTGTAACGCTGTCGGCAAGTAACGTAAACCAATCGGTTGGTTTTAGGTTCACTTTTGGCGTCTTTAAAAAAACTGGTCAGTCAGATGAGGCTATTGTGAGCGGATGTCCTCCTCAATAGTTACGAGGTAGAATCTGTAGATTGTAGAGCCTGATGCCAGATTTTTTTATTGGTTTTAAATTCAGTGTAATTCCTGAGGTCACCGGATCATGAAATCCTGTATAGTGATACTACTAATATCAGCTTCCTAGTGCAAAGGTTTTCAAAGTGGGAGGCAGGCCTCACCAGGGGGGCTCCACACAGTTTCAGGGAAGGCTCAGTGAATGGAAGAGAAAAAATATTACAAGTTATTATATTAGTTATCAAAAAGATATGTAAATGAGCCTAACTGTATGTGATTTGGTTATGGGCTCAAATAACATAATCATGATCCCATAGGCATCCAGGAATTGAGCAAAGTAAGTTAAGGTTGGGTGAGGGGGCGACTCTTTGTAAGGTCTGTCTGAGGGGAGGCCCACAGTCTGAGACTTTGAAAACTCCTGATCTAGCGCACAGTTAATCTGACTGTGGCTCTTGGCTTGAGTCAGGTATTCATTGTAAATGAACTGTAGCCCAGGTCAGTAGGTTCGGGCAATATCCTAAATTTAATGTCTTGATGCATTCCAGAACAAATATCATCATATTTGAAATCATTGCAGAAGGGTTTTTTTTCCTTCCCACCAATAATATATAATTATATTGTTATATTTTATGTTTTTTATAAGAATAAAAATTGTATATCATAGTATTTTATGTATATGGTATAGGCGATGTGTACAGTAAGCAAGCAGTGAAATGAGGGTTGGAGTTGGCAGCAGGGCAGACTGTGCAAACATGCATTATGAAAAAAAGGGCAAAAATAAAAATGTGATATTGTGAAAAATATTACATATGGTGGGAAATATTGCAATATTTGATAAATATTATTTATCAAATATGGACCCAAGCCTACATGTCAGAGCTGTGTTTTAAATAGTAATCAGTTAAAGAACGCAGATGATGTTTATCTTTCATCAATAACTGAAAAACTGCCTGTGAGTACATCTTTAGTTAATTTGCTCAGTAATCTTTAACAGATTATTGTTAAAGTGGCTGTGAGATAAAAGCCAAGCTGTGGGCTGAATCTGACTTCAGAATGCAATGGGCTGCAGACAGTAAAATCAAAAATTCAACCCGCCGTTTTATAATTTAACATATGTATATTTTAGCGACCAGTCCCTGGAGTGCCATTCTGCTTTGAAGGTTTTAAGGTTTGGAGATAGTTAGTCGAGGCAGAGAGTTTCCTTGCTGCGCTCAGCTCAGCCCAGATGCTTTTGTAGTGGTGGGTGGTAACGCTGAGAAGAATGCAGGGAACTGAGAGCGAAGCCTCTCTTGCCGACTCTAGGACTGTCTTTCTGAAGTTTCTTTGACACCGCACTTCACACAACATGAAACCTAGAACTTAAAAAGTCAAAAGTACCCCACCCTGTGCTCCCAATAAGCTCCAGAATCTGAGAGGATGCATAAAACAAGAAAGTAAATGAGATCCTGATGATATATACCAAACTGTTAGATTTCATTTAAAAGGATTTTAGTATTCTCTTGGACATTCGCCATCAGATCAAGCAAGTGTGGAAATGCATGCATGAACTATACATTCACACACACACTCACACCTAGCAGGGATACACTCATGGCTGCATGTTGCTGACAAATGAGCTGTATTTCAGCTGCACTTCAGCATAGAACCACACACACACACACACACACACACACACACACACACACTGTAACACTACAGTTAACTGCACCAACACTTGCCTCTAGTTGAGGAGCCTTCAAGCTGTCAGGCCCAATAAGACTGGAGCATGCTGGGAAGGCATGGGACTGTACTGTATAGACAGTGATGGCAGAGTTGGGGAGTCCAGTGAGAGAAGACTTGGTACAGTCAGCATTACTGGGAGTGTTTTACAGTCACTGTGGAGAGTTTGTCACAGGCTGTAATTGTTACTGTCAAGAGACATACTTGGTGGAGGATAAAGGAGTAAGACACCACACACACAGCCACCGTGGCCTAAAAGACACTTACTGCATTTATTGTCCAAAAATATACTGTCAGAGCAGTACATCAGGTTGATGCTGTGTTGTTGTTGTTTTTTTTTCTTTGTCTAAAAAATGAAGATTAGTCTATCAGTCTTGCCTCTAACATCCCAGCATCAGAGGTGGAGTGGCCATCGGGCGAACCAGGACTTTTCCCCGGTAGTGGTGGCTCAGTGTGAAAGAAATAAAACATCAGAGAGTGACAGAGAAAAGGAGCGAGAGCGAGAGGGAGAGAGAGAGAGAGACAGAGAGACAGAGAGAGAGATGTGGCTGTGCCATGATGATCAGCCCAGTAGAGCAGGCTGTTGGCCATCATCTCCTTCATGTCTGTCTCCCTCACTGTTTGGTTTGGCCCCATAGCTCCGCCCACCTGCCTACATGTCTGTGTCTTTATCGTCATGATGCTGAAGTAGTTAATAGTGGACTGAAAACAAGACAAGGGCAAAACCTAGTCTATGTCTGGACCTCCTCTGGTCAAATCCTGTTTTTATAACTGTGACGTCATCTGACAAAATCACCAAACACATAAATGAAAGACAAAGACTGAGCTGTGATTTATTTACTGTAACATGATCACTCACAGAGAAAGTTACAAGAGACAGACTCTCTTTCTTATTGAGTCTCTGACACAGAGCACAGCCTCCGTATGGATCCACAATAGTTTAGTCTTTATTAACTTCAACTCCAGAACGTAACAGACTTTTATTAGAGGCAGGTCTTTATGCCTAACTCCCTCTGTTTGATACGTAGAGTCAGTCATAGTGGTATTTTTCAGTTGCTCCCGTTTGCCGTGTTAAAGTTACTGCATTAGGTGTTCTGTTCATACAAACCCAAATGCTTCCTTTAATCGTTTCAAATTAAAAGCCCTCTGGCGTTTCAGTGGATGGTGTGGCTGGAAAGCTCAGATAGCAGAAGTTAAAATGCAGAGTAACAGAGTGCGTTCAGGACCACAGCTCCCAGTCAGTCCAGTAAAAACACCGGTAGGCAGAAGACAACAGGAAGCTAGTCTTGAGTTGATTTAGCAGGATGATGTTGTAAAGCTTCTTTTTCTGCTCTGGTTGATTTCTTCAGAAATTCTAATACGGTAATTAAAGTCCTCAAAGTCTGTGTGATCCTCTCAGATCTACAGAATTATATTACACAAAGATCCAATGAAGGATGAAAAGTCACAAAAATTAAAATATGTCTGCTGCTGCACTGTCCAGTCTGAATTCTAATCTATAGCTACTTTGATGGTGTATTTGTGGACTGTTATATGAAAAGGTGTTTTCGATACAGTTTTTTAAAAAACTACAAGAATAAAATCATCAATAGAATCTGAAATTGAATCGTGTAAATAACAATTAGACTTTGACATTACAAAATTCGTCTTCCGTTTACATGATTCTTGGGATTCAGGCCGTTTGTGGTGGTCTTTCTCCAGATGGGTTTTGGTGGATCAAGTCAGAAGTGAGAGGCTCTTAGAGAATAGAGAGAATATTTTTTTTGACCTGCTGCAGGTCGGTGCTCGGACACTGACCGGGCTCAGTAGAGGCCGCTGGTTGCTGAACCCGCTGTGACTCACGAGGCACAAAACATGACCCACGTGTGTGTTCTCTGGTCAGGCAAAAACACGGGGTGGAATTCATGGGTGGAGATGAAAACCAAAATCACTCTTAAAGGACCAGTACGCTCACAGTACGTAATCCAGAAGGGGGTAGGCAGTTGCGGTTTTCAGTGGGATAAAAAAAACTTTTAAACATAAGACCATGAAATTTGGTCAAAGAATAAATTCTAAAAGTGATTTTTATTCTTACATTCTGTATATATGGTACAATGGCTTTGATGATATTTCGGCTGTGCGTGGAAAAAAACCTTGACCTAAAAATTGTCCAAGTTGTCTTTTATTCAGTTCTATTTTCTTAGTACATTTATTTAATTGCTGTAGTTAGGTATTTGCAGCTATCTTACTTGTTTATTTAGATTTTTTCTTTTTTATTATTCCATGTATTTGTGGGTTGCTTTGTTTGCTTTTGTTAAACTTAATGAAAAATTAAAGTGATTTATTTTGATTTCACTTTATTATTTGGTGTTGAGAATCTTGAATTCCACACGTTAAATTGTCTTTGTGGCCAAACATAAGTTCATCCCATGGTGTTCCTCCATGGATGGACTTGGTCGCTTGACATTGAGATAACTCAGCTGCTGTCACAGATGTGTGAAGTTGGGCTCTGTGACAACAGGGGGTTGTATATTGGGAGGAGATGGTCACCCCTGTGTGTGTATAAGGATTTTTTCTGTTGTCAGAAGTCAATGCCCTGCTTGATCTTTCTTTAGCTTGCGGTTGTTGACCTTTGACCTCTCTCTAGTGGATGTTGTTTGAACACAGGGGTCGCCATCCAGCTTGACCCACACTAAGTGAGGATATTTCAGCTTCTGCTTCTTCCATTTTCACCTTTCTTATTTGTCTCTTGTGAGTCCCCCAACTTCATGGATGTGTCATACTAAATCAATAGGGTAACGTGGTTATGTTTCCTTGCATATGCTTGTGTGCCTGCATGTGTGTGTGTGCGTGTGTGAGTGTGTGTCTTGGTCTAATTCCTGAGGAGAGAAGGCTCGGGAGCCGTCTAGCTGTGTTTTAATCTACCTATCTGGCAGCGCTTAGATGTGATAGCTTCCATTATAAGCCTGAGGAGGTGGGCTGCAGTCGCACTGCTGAGCTCAGTAAGTAACACACACACATCCGTGCACACACTCCCTCAAACATGTCGGAGATCTAACTGGCTATTTAATCAGGTGGAGGTGTTTAGGGCAGTTTGGAGCGGTTTTGGCTGCTTGTGTGCTTTGTGTGTGCTTTGTGTGTGTGTGTGTGTGTGTGTGTGTGTGTGTAAAGGAGGCTTGGTTGCATAGATTAGTTGTGTATAGCTTCCCTCCTCAAACACACATGCACACACACACACACACACACACACATGCAGACTACACAGCTTTGTACTGGTTTCCTGGTGACAGGGAGGAAGCTCGGCCTGCTTGTGTATGATATTGTTCATGTAATTATTTCCTCTTCCTGCCTGGCTGCTCACACACCATGGATGGTGGAGGCATGGCAACCACAGAGAAAGAGAGAGAGAGAGAGAGAGAGGGAGAAGAGCAGAGGCTGATGTTGGCTCTTCAGACTGTTAGACTGTGGCAGTAGACGGCTTACAGCATTAAAGCTGTTCCATTTGATACCATGCTAAACTTAATGAAAGACTACAGCCAGCTTCTCGTGCTAACACACTCACACACACAGACACACGCACAGACACACACACACACACACACACACACACACACACACACACACACACACACACACACACACACACCGGCTGAGGAACAGGGATCAACAGAGGAAACTTCATCTATGTGGGGATTTGTGATGCATCGGCTACTTTGAACAGGATTATTTCACAGTCTTTACATTATAATGGAATCATGACAATGTAATGCCAATAATAGCTGTATTTTTTACTTATGAAACATTTGTTATCAAAGGGCTTTATGATGTAAATACACACAAACGCACAAAGCCACACAACATACGCATGGGAATATAAATCAGTCTGGAAAAAATTCCACTGACCACATTAGATTAGAAGGGAGAGGAGTTACTTCAGGTGCCAGGCTTTCAGAAGCTAAAGGTTGAAGGTGACTAGTTAGAAATGATCTTTTTTATGGTAAAAAGTCAAAGATATGGTTTATTGTAAAAGGAAAACAAAAAACAAACAAACAAACAGCTGTGCTGGAAACTGTGCACCCTTATTATTATTTGTACAGTGCATTTATGGGCAATTATCAATGGTTGCTACAGAGCTGTTAACACCTGCACACTGACAGGTGATCCAGTTGTGATCCAGCTGTGCCATCGTCATCAGAAAACAACTCAGATGATGGAAAGGATCTCTCATTCCTCTGAAAATATGTTTCCTCAGTTTTTCTCTCCTTGCATCTTTTCCCGCCTCTCCTCTCGTATCTTCAGTGGGAGGGACAAAGACGCATGTGAAGGAAAAGTGGATGCAATTGAGGGAATTGGGATGTAGCCCAAGGCATTTATGGGAAGATCCATATCTTTGTCTTTCTCAGTTGTTTGTTTTGGGTTTTTTTCCTGCAGTCACACAAACAGAAGCTCACACAGTTTAATATTCAAGTATTAAGTGGCAAAGATGATTCATTAAAAATGTAACTATTGGTCCAACTGAGGAGTATATTTCATACATCAACACAAACACCGTCTGGTTTTATCAAAAACCATAAAATTAGGAATCTGTCTTCGTAAGAAAAACGGCCGCATTAGTCTTTTGTTCAGACGCCTGAAACAACCTATGATTATTTTTACCGGAGAAGGATTCATTAAATTCCACTTGAGTCTAGAGACACTCTTTGTTTCCTGGCTGCTACCAACAGTCAGAGTTGCTTCTTTAACCAGCTGATTTTCTTCATTGTGACAGAATACGAAACAGTCTCACAGTTCCTAAGTAAACTGCCGGATCACAGCCAGGTTGCTGTTTTGCTGCTTACAGATCCAATAAGCTTTTCCCCTGCCAGCCTCCACATAGAGTTAAACCACTGGTTTCAACACTCAGTACCTGCGTCACCCAAGGCTGTGTTCTGCCATATGTACTGCATTTATACATGAGCTTCTCATGAAAAAGTTTTTAGATGGTAAATGCCATAAGTTAACTGGGTTTTGACTGCAGCTCCTCTGACTTCTTCAAGTTAAGAGGACAAGTCAATACAGAGCCAGCCTAAATTATGCCACTTCCTTCCCCAGCCTGAGGGAAGCAGAACAGAATAAAAGCAAGTTATTGTATCTGCAAAGTAGAGTTGGGCAAGAGCTGTAATAAACCTACCAGACATGAATTTATAGAGAACATCCCAGTAAGCAGTGAAGCCAGGAACCTTTCGTTTTCCTAATGTGCAACATAAATTGTTGGGCTGAAACCAACCAAAACCAATTGACTTTTGTTTGCCCTGATGGTTCTGATTCTGATAGTAGCAACTCATTTCAGGTCGGCTGGAGTCTCCTTCCAGTCGAACATGCCCAGAACACAGGGAAGCGTCCTAACCACATGTCCAAACCACCTCACCTGGCTCCTTGCTAGAGCAGCAGTTCCACTCTGAGCTCCTCACTCTTTAGCTACTTGAGTCTGCAATCTCATTGTTTGTGTCAATATCCAAAAGTGCACGACCCTAGGAAAGGTTTGAAATGTTGATTGACTGTTGAATGTAAAGACAGTCAGTGAGGCGTCTATGTTACTGCTGACATGGCACCAGTCTGTCTGTTGATTTCACTTTCCATCTCACCCAATTCCCAATCACAATACTCTTCTATACAGGCAGGTAGTTAGATGGATATATAGATCTATTATTCTACATCTTTAAATTCAGAACATAATGAGAAATGAAATAATTCCGAAATTTCTTCATTAGTTGCCATAATGTCTTTACCAGCCGTCTTCTTCTTGATATAGTTTTACATCTCCTCTCTCAGGCGTCTCTCTGGAGCTCTAGTGACAACAGGTTGGTGAGCCAATCAGAAGAGAGGAGGCTCTGAGATTCTCTTCTGATTGGCTGACTGTTTTCTGAGTGATCCAATAAAAATATAGCAGATTACAGGTAAACACTCAGAGAAACCAAATCCTGCAAGTTTGGATGGTGGGTCCAGGTGGGTGTGGCTGAGGGTGGTATCTGCTTTGTTGTGACGTCACAAAGTTCCAGAAGTCCTGACGGCTGGTTTTAAGGCTCAGTTTCTGAATACAGGCTGTGTGCATTTCTCTGTGGACTGAGGCTTTGATACTTGAGTATTAATACAGAACCTAGACCTGTTTTATAATCACACAACACATGGGCATCTACCATTTCACAACATGGGACATTTAATACATGACTCACGTGTATGGTTGTGGTTTGACAAATGAAATACTTGATTAAATTTTGGGAAATAGTGTGGTTTTATATTAAACTGGACCTCCCCTGACCTCCACACCAGTACACCCTGAATGTTGAGACTGAACATAAATCATGAGGTGTTGACATTTTCAGTATGAACGTACTATATACCAATAGGTGGTCTATGTGTCCTGAGTGAGCTTAGCCAGGCCACACATCACTTCCCTCCACTGTGCTTCACTCCTCTCCTCCTCCACAAGGCCCATTCTAATATTGGCTTTGCTGTAGACATTTCTCATGTTGTTAAATGTTTTTTTTTTTTTTTTATTCCTCTCAGACAACTTTCTTAATCTCCCAGGTCACATATTGATGCCTCTGGAGCAGAGAGAGGGGAGATCAGTCATAAAATAAACCCTGATTTGACAATTTAAACCCACACAGGAGCATGCAGATACAGCTCTCTTTGATGGCCCCCCCCCCCTGCCCAATTTTACCATGTTGCTCTGTCAGTATTCTGATTCTCTACTGATATGTCGCCCCATCCCGTTCTAGTTTTCAAACTGAACAACCTCACCTCTCACAAAAGGAGCTAACCTGTGACGTGCTGTGTGTTTCCCTGCAGCAGGCCGAGGAGGCTGTACAGACAGAGGGCTCCCAGCAGCTCCACCTGCAGCCCAACGACTCGTCCGGGAAGCAGCAGCCCAAGAGGTTACACGTCTCCAACATCCCCTTCCGCTTCCGAGATCCTGACCTCCGGCAAATGTTCGGGGTGAGACGACAACTGCACACACACGAACACACATGAACACACACACACACACACACAACCTTACTGCACTCAGGCACCATACACTACGGGGAATGCATTTATATCCAGTTGGATCTGTACAGTACTCTTGCTCTAGTCTACTTTTCAAGAGCATAGAAGCAAATTCAGCCAAAACGAGATTGTGTATATACTGTATTTAATATGATTATTACAATATAATTATGAGCAGAGATAACTCTTCACCTCTCATGTTTTTAATATAGAATTTTGTAGCCTGGTTTTAATGTAGACTGTAAGTATTATATCATGTTTTAAATGATCCACCTCTGTTATTCCAGATGATACTTTTCAATGCAGTAGCTCAACTTGTCAAGCTAGTATGTGTGTGTGTGTGTGTGTTTGGATTTGTCTGTGCTCAAGCTTAAAGGAATACTTTATGCTTAAATCACGTAAAAGCATGTAAGTGTCTTAACATTTAAATCACATAGGGATCTGTTTTCATGAACCAGGAAGGGCTCTCTAAAATGGTCCCCGCTCAGTGCACCAAGTACACTTGTATGTTTTCGTGGCCAGGCACAGCTTTGGTACATGGGATCAGAAATAATACATTACGATACATTAGAGATCGGCGTGTTAGAGGTTGTGACAGTCATAGCCAATCACATTCAATTCTTTCATCCCCTTTAAACACAAAGCTCTCCCTGTCATGATGCACTGACAGTGTGAGAATGCTGTGGCGAGGTGTTTTTCAGAGGAAACTTTATGTCTGGGAGGTAGAGAACAGCTGAAATGCACTGTCAAGAGGAGGAAATTAGTCTTTTAATTTGAATTCACTTTGGACAGCTTGAAGATCTTGTGATCGTTATGTTTTCCTTGTTAATAGTGCACTGTTCTATCTGTCATACAATGATCCAGAATCATCTGACATTAAATAACATTGTACAGTCAGAGTAGAATTAAAAATGTAGACCAGATTTTTCATGTTTTTTTTCTTTATTTCAGTTAGTCATTAGTTTTAATGTATCAAGCAGCCTGGATTTGTCTGTTTTACATGGAAAAACTCATATTTGCCTGGCTCATCATCACATTTAGAAAACAGCGTGATCCACAAAAAATTTTAATTTCTAAAGTAGCACTCTTTGGTTTTTAGAAAAACTAGACTCTCTATCACATGATGGTGGTGATTGCAGCAGCATGTCTGTCTGTTTTGTAAGGTCCTAAATAGAGCAAGAAACTGACCATCCTGAGGGAGTTATTAGTGGAAAGAGAAGTTTTAATTGATGTAGGATTTTTAATTAGACTAATGTGTCTGTATCCAACACATGGTTTACAGTAGAAACTATAGAATAATCAATAAAAAAACAAGTCTTGGCACAACATTTGTTGGCACAAGATTTGTGGCACAACATTAAACCAGCAGATCTGCTGCACGTACTTCAGAGTTTGAATGCCTTTACTGTCGTTGCACAGCTTTGGAACAAAATTCAGTGTGTGTCCCCGATACAGCACGTTATTCAGTTCAGAGGAGAGTGAAGCTGCTGCATCTGTGCACGCCGCCATCTTGTCCTTTGCAGTAAAGAAAAAGATCATTGTGATCATAATAGTGGATTGACAGTGCAACAACATCACTCCTGTTAGAGACTGCAGATGGGAGACATACCTGCTTTCTTCAGACGGCTGTAAAGGAGACAGACTACCCACAGACTGTCAGGGGTTACAGAGCTGTAAGAGCCACATGTTAATCTTTTTTTCAGTCTGACTAGCATTAATGCCACAGTACAGCTTTTTGGTCTGCATTATCAAAGGTCAGCCGGTTAAAAAAAAGGTCAAATAAAAGTAGAAAGAAGAGCGACGCATGAACAAAAGGGCTTGTGTGATTTTAGGGAGGTTTATATGGAGGTGATTGCACTAAATAAAGGGACCTTTTCCCACTGTGGCGCACAGCAGTTACCAAAATACCAACCTGACGCAGTCGAGGAAATAACCTCAGTGCGCTGCAGGACCCATGCGTCAGCAAAAAAATAAAGCCCCTATCGTCTTTTATTTATCTAGTGTTATCCCTCATGCAAGGAAGTATGAAAAGTCCTCAACAGATTAAATACATAATTGAATATTAATTCTATGGCAATTTTCCAATAAATATACAGTAGGTATCTGTATATGCACGTGGACTTGACACCTAAGAGTGAATCCACTGCTCCTGCAAAATCAAACTGCAGAAAGTAGACCGAAAACAGCCCTTGGCTACGATGACAGCTGGTCATCAGAAGCTGTGATAGAGCCAGAACACAGAGCAGTGACTGACGAACCATTGGAGGTAAAATTACGAGGCACCTGCGGCTTTCCCATTAAGAACGTCCTCTCTGCTCACAGCTCCTTATATTTAAATCAGCCATCTCGTGGAATTGTTTCATTGTTGGTGATTTCTAGAGCATCCATTACAGAGTCTGTGTTTGCTGTCTCGGCGTTGAACTTATCACTTTCCATAAGCAAACATCAAGCTCATCACAAAGTAGTGACTTGAAGGAATACTTAGCCCCCCATCCCCCACCCCCACCAGGGGTATTTCAGAGGTGAGGCTTGTGAGATGCTATTATGAACAACAGCAGCATTTTCAGAAGCATTAGAAGCGATGTTTATAGCAGTGTTTGCAAAGCAGAAATGCAGCAGCAGCAGTGGCAGAGCAACACTGAGCGGTGCACATCACTCTCACTTTAAACAGAACATTTCAACAGGACGTACTTTGCTTTAAATTATTCACACCTTTACCTCTGGATGCCCTCTAACCTTAATCTTTAAGTGAACCATAGGGAGTTGGAGAAGTAGATCACCACGCTTCAGTTCTCTTCACCTGTGCAAAGGAAAACATTAAATGCACATGTATGTAAGTATAATGCAGGAAATGTATAATGCAGCAATTACTTGATTTACATAAGATCTTAACATAGAGACTAGGATTTCAAAATATCTGTCTCAGAAATGTGTCACGGTGGAGCAGTGGTTGGCGCTGTCGCCCGTCTCAAGCTACAGCTGTGTGTGTTAGAATAGAAAGTACAGTCGGTCAAGTCAGTGCAGTTAAGCATGACATAATAAGAACAATTTGTTTTCTGATTTGACCTCCTCTTACACCACTATTAAGGACTTTAAGCAGCGACGGTTGAAGAGACAGTTACAGAGTAGATTCAATGTCGACACTTCCTACTGTTGCGGCCCAGCTGTCTGCTATAGGAGGAAGACTAGTTTGCCGTGTGATACCCTGTGATACGTTAAAGAGTTAGTGGGTAATTATACATTTTTGTCATATTTGACTCTGTCATTTCGTTTATATTCAAGTTTTAATGTTATTAGTTTTATGGATTATGAGTATATTTGTTAAATAGATCTGCTAATTTGATTTATTTTTCCAGTTTATTCATAGACATGTCAGCACAAACTGTTGAATTGATAGTTAACCTCCATCCTCTCTCTGCAGCCCTCCTCCTCACTGTGCTGTATTGATGAAACCATGACGCTGTCCGTGGTGCTGAAGTAACAAACAGATTTATACAAACTCCTCATCTGATTTTAAATTGTCTCTAAAGCAAATATCAAGAGCTCTCAGGTCATTTTAAGAGACATTCGTAGCAATGTTCAGAGCGACCCCCGTTTCCTGAAGAAGTGAAGTAGCCGTTGTTAGAGTAAATGTTGCTTAGAGATCTTTGATTTCCATTTCTACGGCAACGGTTTGGAATGTTTACGGGCGATGTAGTAGGGTTCGTGCTAGTGGGAGAAACACTGACAGCCTGTTCCTGAACACGGCTCCAAATACACACATGATGGAAATCGAGTTCTCTCTCTGGGTGTGTGTGTGTGTGTGTGTGTGTGTGTGTGTCAGCGGGAGACAACGCTTCTCAAGTGTTTACCGATGATGAACTACCCACACACACACACACACACACACACACACACACACACACACACACACACACACACACACACACACACACATATACACACACGCGCACAGACACATTACTGGGTATAGATTTACAAACACAGATCCAGCACTAACATTTAATATAATAGAAGGCTGGAGATTTACTCCCCTCACACCACCGCCCATGTCCCAGTTCGTCTAATCGAGTGGAACATCTGCTCCTGCTCCAGGAGGAGGGGAGCCAACCCTTTGCCTTCCCCAGCCTCAGAGCTCCTGATGTGGGGAGAAGAGGAGGGGATGGAGAGGCCGGTGGAGACACAATTAATGGGATTCCTCAGGGTCAAGGTTAAAAAGGCGTTTATCCTCATTAGGTGTATATAGGGTGACAGCTGCAGTTATTGGTGGGAAGTAGGTGCGTGTGTGTGTGTGTGTGTGTGTGTGTGTGTGTGTGGGTGTGTGTGTGTGTGTGTGTGTGTGTTTGTGTTTGTGTTTGTGTTTGGATTTATGTACAGTTTTATTCTTGAAAACTTTCTCCCAACAGTCTCTAGTCACCTGGGGAGGTCTCCAAGACTCTAAACACTGCACCACAATTAACCAGTGACATCATCAGGTCGCCAAGTAGAAGTTGGGAGAAAAAAAAAAAAAAAAAGCAGCAGCAGCAGGACAGAGAGGCAGGAGAGGGGGATTAGAAGAGACAGCCAATCTGGTAGCTCTCACTACAATCAGCTCTGCTCAGAGGTCATCCAGCCCCGTTAAGAGCAGGATCACAAAGACTGAGGATCCAAGTCACTGGAGCCTCAGGAGAACTGGAGCCAGGAAACTTTTCTCTGTCACGGCAACTTTTCTTTTTGAAGAAAGCTTTGTTGAGAAATAAAAATAAAATAAAAAGGATAGGTGATATTCACAGATCTATAACAAAGTACACAATTCAAGCTTAAAGCTCGATATTTTCCTCTTCTTCTGTGTTTTATTTGAAGTGTACATCTCCTCTCTCAGGCTTCTTTCTGAAGCTCTAGTCACAACAGGTCGATGAACCAATCAGAAGAGAGGAGGCTCTGAGCCTCTCCTCTGATTGGCTTTACTGAGTGATCCTTTATAATATGAACCTTTAAGGATACTATGGCATATACTTATGACAGCTTAGTTTTGACCATCATTCCTGTCTTTTTAGCAACATTCAATTGCTAAAGACCCTTTCAGACATGCATTGTGTAACATAGATATAGATAGATAGATAGATAGATAGATAGATAGATAGATAGATAGATAGATAGATAGATAGATATAGTAAAAGTAAAGATGGCAGTCTTTGATACAAGTCTGAGCTGAATGTTAAGACATCAACGTGAAGGCAGCTGCACCTTAATAGGGTTATGACACAGAGATATTAAATACACTCACGTAATCAGTGTAATAAACTCATTACTTAATTACCATCTCTCATACTCAGTAAAAACAAGAACAGTTTAGAAAATCATGTAAGAGTGTGAATGAGATTCAGACTCAGATGAGGTTATAAAAATGTTTTTTTTTCCTTCGTCATTGTGTTCTCATACCTCAGCAGCTAACTTAATGTGGACAATACTGCTGAATACTGAAAGTAAAACCCAGGTTGTAATAAATGCTGCAGGAATGAGTCCTACAACCTGGAAATTAGCAGCATTTTAGCACTTCCTGTTCCCTCGTCCCAAAGTCTCCCCAGTCATGATTTCTTTAAGCTTGTATGTCTTAAAAAAGGCTGGTTGCTACAGAGGTTGTCGTGGACGTTAAACGTTATCACGCAGAACATGAAAACTGATCTACTCACCAGTCCACCTTTACAGCCTCGTTGTGTTTATACACACGCTCGTACAAACTGTCACTAACTCTGTCAGAGGAAAGGCTTTTAGAAGAGGTCAGAGCTGAATCAAACTAAGAGTTGAAGTTTAGTGGTGGTGATGCTGAAGTCATGTGACCGTGGTGTGGTTGGTTTATAGCCTAGCATTAGCTTTTCACTTCTGCTGATTGTATTTATGCTTCAAACATCATAAAGTGCTGTTCATTAGTGAAGATGATCCTGCTGAACTAAACCTGTCAGGATCATAAACTGTTGTTTATTTTCTGTAATAATCCAAAAGACAATGGAAAAATTCCATTGGCTTTTTGTGGAGGGAACCAGATATGAAGCTAACTTCCTGGTTGGAACTCATCCCTGCAGCACTCCATAAATCAAAGATTTCCTTTAAAGTTACTCCACCTGCCCCTTGCTCCTGTGAAGATCTATCACCTGCACTTGAAAACACAAAATGAGAAACTTGAGAAAGTTGACTTCAGTATTAAGTCGAGGTCTAAATATATGTATAGTTTAAACTAATCTTATGGAAGTCAGCTGGCAGCACGGACCTCTTCAGTTATGACTGATGTAAAACATTTCTTTCACCATTTCCTCTTTCTACTGAAGTTTTTTTTTTTTTTTTTTTTTTTGTAAAACACTAAAAACGATCAGTCGCAGGAAAAGACAAGTTCTGAATGTAATGCGGGCAGCTGTGGCTCAGGAGGGCAAGATACTGAAACCTGACTTGCCCCTGATGACACATCGAGGTGCGAGTGTGCGTGTGGTAGAAAAGCGCTGTGTGTGTGAGTGAATGGGTGAATGTGGTCGATACGACTAGAAAAACGCTATACGAGTGCAGTCCATTTACTTTCACCAGTGACTTCCCGGGGCGAGAAGATGTTAATCTACGTAATTAGTATGCAAACGATCGCAATGTGAGCTGTTCTACAGATGGTTGGTTCGTATTTCTGTGTCCTCTGAGAAGAGATTCCAATTCACTGCTAACAGTGTTGTGAATCTTCGGTTTCAAAGCAATATATTGTTCATTTTGATAATTGATAATGAATGGTCACTTGATTTTAACTTTATCTGCTACAAAAACAGTTGTACCCTAACCCCTAACCTCTACCCCGGTGGCAGCAGCCCACCCTGAGCCTTTACTGAGATTACTTGCTCACAGTGGGAATCTTTGAATCTCTGTAATTAATGTTATAAAAAGTATGGTCGAGTCCAACTCTGTATGGTGCGCTGATATAACTTCTGATACAGTTATATAAATAAAAATTCACTTGACTTGACTACTGTCTGCCATCTTAAACAGGTCCCATGTGAAACAGAGGAAACATGTAAGGCCGAGCTCCATTCCCACCATGTTCCTCACTTTTGTATCACTTCAACAGCAGTTGAGCAGTTTTGATCTGTGTTTGGTGGCTCTCTGCTAGCAGAGGATGTAACAAGCTGTCAGGACCCTCACACACACGCACACACAGGCATATGCAGCATACATTCTCTCACACACACACACACACACACACACCACCTTCTCTTTTCTCCCTGTTAATGGTCCACCTTTAAGGATTAATGGCTGTGGGCAGGGCAGGAGCACTGCAGTCGAGATTCCATCTGGGCTCTGCCTTCGCCACAATGGGCTCCAGTGGCATTCTCCTCCATTCACTTAAAATGGGACTTGTGAGCAACTGGCTCAATCTCCCAGTACGGTTCTGCTAGACTACCACCACAATGCAAACAAAGGCAATAGCTGGGGCATTACAGCAAATGGAATTCTGTGTCATTTCAGCAAAAGCTGTAATAGAAAAGCAATACGAGTGCGTTAAACAAAGCCATATAAAGAAGTTCAATCAAAGGTGATGCAGCCACAAGCTGGAGGTCTGTCTCTGTGAATTACACAATAATACACAGTAATACTCCCTCAAACACCTCTGGAAATCCAGCTCAGGACACAGAATTAAAGCCAGATTGCGGGTACGGCTGCAGCAGCAGAGACACACCAGGCAGACAAAGTACGGCCTCGGAAAGGAATAAAACTGGGTTCATTACCCAAGCTTATTTGAGTTTAATTCATAATTAGAAAAACACATTTGGAAGGAAATTACTAGGCCGGGGAAGAGGGTTTTAATGGTAGAATGATAATTGGCATTCACAGCACCACTTCACTGATTCAATTCTCTCATTCGCAAGATGTGGCTGAAATCTGTAATCTAGTTCTGCACCTCAAATAATTCCCTGGGCCTGAAAACTCACACTGCTCATTTAGACACACACACACACACACACACATATCCAGGGTGATTTGGATTCTTATACGTCGCTCAAACAGCAGGGAAGCAGTCCCAGTCTGACCACATGTCAGTTTTTGTGGGGTTTGTTTTGGCCTTTCATAAATTCTTCGTAATTATCTCTGACGCATGGAACCAAAATGTCTGCCAGTGGATCCAAACCAAAATGTCTGCCAGTGCTGGGCTTGCGACTTGCAGAAGGACCCCGCTCGTTTAGCCCCACGCAGAGTGAAACTTCATAAGATGATATGCAGGACTGCTGCCGTCCCCGGAGCCTCAGCTGTGTTTAATTAATAAGCAGGCACTTAGTGAGTCTGCCGCAACAGGGTCCTTACGGTCACATTCCCAGTGGTAGGGGTCCAGCTGAGTGAGTCATTAGACACTCACACACACATACATGGGCTCACACACACACACACACATACACACGCACACAAACACTCATGGTCTACAGCAGTGTGTGTGTGTGTGTGTGTGTGTGTGTGTGTGTGTGTGTGTGTATGTGAGGTGAGCACCAGGGGTTGGGTTTTGTGCTAATGGAGTTTTAATGACACCTACTCCTGCCTAATCACCTCTTCTAGAAGCTTCCAGCATTCCAGGTAGCCCAGTGTTCCCAGCAAGGGAATTCTTTTTAATGTCTCCTGTTCATGGCTACACTCTCATTTGCCTCCCCAATTATTCCATAAGGCTCCACTCTAACCAGCTCTGCCTCCGAGGAGGCAAGGTGTAATTATAATCTGAAAACCTGCTAATTTACACCAACATATCAGCGCAGCGATGGAGCCGCTCTGCACTGAGTGGGTAGTTAGAAAACCTGTGCTCTGCCATTGTTGTGTGCCCCCAGTGGTGCCAGTGTTTTTGTGTTGATTAAGACAATTAGAGTGTTTAGAATAGAGAGGGACAGTGATAGAAGTTATTGCTCTGTTTACCATTAAGGCGAGGCACTGCAGGTGAGCGCGGTAATTCTGGGAGATGTCATCGATTTTGAGATATTAGAATCTCAGACCCATAACCACGGGAGTTTCATCAAATATGCAAACAATCATCACAGTTAGAGTGTAATTTCTACAACTACAACTCAATTTTTCCTTTTATTTGGGTGGTGACAAGTTACTAAGCACATGTACCTGACTCAAGTTTACATATATTTTTATGCTGCACTTAATTTTTTAGTAGCTGTGATAAAAGCAAGTCCATAGGTCATCTATGCAGCAGTTTATTATCACCCATAGTAACATTTTGTTGCTAGGCGAGACCTAGTGGTCGTAGTAATGATGACAGGAGCAAAGGGAAAAGTGCGGTGACGTAGTAGAAAGAGAGACAGAGTCCACGTCAGGAGGAGAGTCAACATTACACAGGAACAGACAGGAGAGCGCTGTCTGATTCCCATGTGAAACCAACAGTTTATGTTGTTTCCCTTATCCATGACCATTCAACAAAGTTAACCACAATGTCATTATTGTAACCATGACAACAAAGATCGGCTTAATGTTGACTCAATGACTCAACATGACTAAATAAACGAGAATCAAAATGAACATTTTGAAAAAACAATCATTTGTATGAAGTAAATAATAACATCCCAACACAGTCTCACGTCAGTTCGATATTTATATGTCACAATAACAATTGAAATAATCACAACATTAAATTTCTTCACTATTTCACAAACTGAAACCTGTGCTAACTAAATTAAAAATTCTTGGACCTGGACACAAACTGACCAGGTTGAATATCCAAATACTGTTCTGGCCAACACTCACATACATCTGTTTTATAAATTAATGTTTTTGTTATTGATTCATTTGAAAATGACCAGCTACTTAATGTTATTATTATCTAACACATAAAGTCAAAACGTGTTATATTTGCTTCTTTATTCAACAAAGATTCAGTTTCAGAAGCAGCAGCCGTCCTCTGTGAGAGAACCGAGCTGCCTCTGTAAACTCACTGAGGCTGATGCACACCTCTCTGTCTTCCCTGCAAAATAACATTAATTTGGACTAATGGAGACGACTTCCCTCTGAGACCAAACACTGCAATAGAGATGGATGAAGGAAGACAGAGGATGCAGAAAAACAGCAGAGACTGGAGGAAACATGCAACCAGGATCTCTGGTGTAGTGATACGATACATAGAAATCACACACTGTACCAATGCTACCAATAAGACCTTTAGGTGTAATTACATTAAAGAGAAATAATTTGAAGTCATTTGAAGTAAACACAGAAAGAATCTCATTACAGTAGAATGTAGGAGTAAATGATAATAATCATGGAAGTGTTAATAATAAAGCAGAAGTGGTGGTGGGGGGGGGTTGCAGGGGTTCAATTGGTTTTCAGCCACCAAGAGTAACTTCTCAGTGCTGCTGAGAATCAGTGTTCCACTGTCCTCTCTGGATGAAAGTTAAGAGTTCTGGCCACAGTCAGCATCACTGCTGGCTCCGTGCCCTGTGTGCATCTACACAGGAGGCGTTCAAGTACAGTAGCTCACCTCTCTTTTGGAGCACAATCTTTGTAGCTATGTGTGTAAGATGCGGGGGAAACAGGCGTATGTGTTGCATTTACGGCCACATAAAGAAAACCCAGAGCCATCACACGGCCTGCGCAGACAGCTGGACTGATTCAATAGGAGCGCATCTGTTACATCAGAAACAGACTGACTACTGAAAAACATTTCAATCAGGACAGACTTCATTCTGAGTCAACGAATAAACATTTATTGCCATGTGCAAAATAAGAAAGGAAAAGTGAGAGATGTGAGAGTCTTATTATTGGTCTTATCTTATTCTTATCGATTAGACCCCATCATGATGACATCATATTCAAAATGCGGTGAGGCTGTGCAAAGTATAGGAAACACTCTGGTGGTGGTGATGGTGGTGGTTTGATTCTGATTGAACTTGTGTTTAGCTTCTGAAACACCTCCTGTACACACACAGCGACTGGTGATATTCTTTTGATCATCCCATAAAAACTGACTGGTGCTACATACATGTTGTGTCTCGCCTTGATACATCTTGTTGCCAAGTTGCCAAAAACTGTTAACAACACAATACTGGGTCACACTGTTGCACTGGGTGACATGTTCCGTCACTACCATGAACACACACACACACACACTATTTTGGCTCACACCCCACACACACCATCCTGCAACCAAAAATACTCCTTTGATCACTAAATGTGGATTAATTCGCCCATGAAAATAGTCCCCAAAAAATGCAGTTTCCTCCTGTTAGGGTAAGGTTTGTCAACAACTACAGTGTCCATCTGTTTAAAAAAAACTACTGAGATATTTTATATAATATTATATATATATATATATATATATATAACTGATCTTAAAGATTTACAATTTCAGTAGGAACAAGTGGACCTGGGGCTGAGAGATACAGACGGAGGAGGGACGCCAGGAAGTGTTTAGAGACTGACTAACACGTTGTTGGTTTTGGTGTTTTTGTGAGATTTGTTGGTAAGGAGAACATATGGAATGACACCAGATGAGTTTTCAGATTCAGTACAGACTGAGAAACCTCATGACCAGGTCCTCATGTTACTTTCCAGACTACACATGTATTAACTGAGCTGCAACAACAGCAACCTGGTTGATACTCATGTTAACTGGTTTACAAGAACAACCAGTCACACCCTCATGTCTTTGCAATTAGGGCTGAACAACTGATTTAAATATTATCAAAATCCAAATACGGCCAGGTGCAATAACCAAATCGCAGGAGCTTCAATTTCTGATGAAGGTAAATTGAGTCACAATGTGCTTATTACAAATGACACGTTGTGGCGCTACAGAGATGCCTCGGCCTACAAATCATATTCTCCAGATGTAATCAAATTCAGAAATCCCCACCAAAATTGTGACTCATATCACAAACCAAATATATTTGTCTTTGTTGGTAAAAAACCTCTGGGTTGGATGATGACTACAATAAACATGTCACTTGCAGCTGAGGAGGTTTTTCTCTCTTTGGTTCAGCTGTAAACGAACAATGTGAACATAAATAGTCATAACCTAAAAATTCTATGACTATACCTTTCCTGTATAACTTTAACTGACATTTCTTTCCCCTGGTCTTGATAGACGTTGACCTGAGTGTGACAAAAAACCATGTGCTTCACACTGCTACATCACCTCCTTGTTTCTTGTTCATCAGCTCATTGGCATTGATCAAGACTATTGAATTTGTGCTAAACAGGGCTGTATATGTGTGGCGAGTACACGTGTGTGTGTGTGTGTGTGTGTGTGTGTGGGTCTGCCTCACCACTGGCATGGCTGACAGGGCAATTAGTTCTAATGAAATAACGCAGCCCATTGTGGACAACAATTAAAGCTAGCTTTCATTCCACTCATTAGCCTTAGTGCAGGAGCACTCTCATTTGCCCCAGTTCTTAATGATCTGATCTGAAGGACACACCCCGACTCTCATACACACATAACAACACACAGACACAGGTGCAGGTCTGGCCTCAATGAAAAAAGTGTTTCTTTTTTTTTTTACAATTGCTAACTCACATTTCTCAAAAAAAAACTAAACAATAAATTAAATTGCATAAATAATTGTAAACTGCAACATAAAAAAATGAAAGATTTATACCAGAAAAGGAAAGGGGGCAGGTTAGTGAATCCAGTGGCAATCGCAGACTGTCAGGGCTCCAGGCAAAGAAGCCCATTGAAGCCCCCTCCACATGCAAACTATTGGCAGACACTACAATTTATAGATGTTCCCTGAACGCCTCACATACAGGCAACGGGTAGACCTTAGCTACAGCACACAACATCACAGTTAGGTGGGGTTTGGGCAGTGCACTGTATAGTGTCTTTATGGGAGGTTTAAGGGGGTTTATAGTTGCCATTGCAACATGTTAGGGACCATTGGGCCCCCTTTTCTCCTTGCCTGGGGCCCCTCCAGACCATTTTGTAATTGTACAGGATGATGTGGCCAGTCACAGTCTGGTTTAAAGCCCAACGTCTTTCCACCTTACTCTTCTTCAGCCCCATAGAGGGATTCTTCTCATGGAGGTGGAAATCTTTCTTCTATCTATGACTGTTCCAAAACCTTGATTGTGTGTTTATTAGTTACCATGCCAACAAAGGTCCTGTATGCCTGCTACTGGTACACTCGTATTTGAGGGTTGGGGCAAGAAACTAATATGGTCATTTAAGTTGGACGACTTGTTGGAATTCCTCCTTGCATAACAGGCCAAAAATAAAAAGCCAGAATAAAATAAAATTATACTTTACAATCAAAGCAATAAAGAAATACAATTTTCTGTTGTAATGGAAGAAGGAAATAAGAGATGCCTCAAAGACAATGGTGCTTCATATTGTATTTCTGCCTGTTGTCAGCTCTGAGTAACAATGTTTTTCGTTGGAAGACAAATGTCAGTGTTGTGGTCCTGAGATGTGTTCAGGTCTTGATTGCATCAGCACATTCAGGATGTGAGATTACCTGTTGTGCCGAGCTGCGTGAGACAAGAGGATTATGTGAAGAGTTTTGAAGTCAAAATGAAGTCAGTGTAGGAAAATGTGAAAGAGCAGTCGAAAAAAAAAACTGTCCTGCATTTATTGTTTCTGAACAAATCCTTCAGAGGGAATCAGTTAAATGCGTAGAAAGATCCAGGCACAAAGGGGGGTCATGGGGCCCCTAGGCCAGAGCCTCCGTTTGAAGTGACTGTTCTCATGATATTAACATGCAAAACAGTCACAACACAAACACAAATTGAGTATAAAGAGATGTACAATGACCACGAAGAGACACACAACAACTGCAAAGAGACACACACACACACACAACAAATGACCCTTGCTGCAGTGTCAGGGCTCATTTTGTGTCTCTTCGAGCTCCTGTGTAGGAGGAGAGGGGGGCCTTTTACGTGTCTGCATCCAGGGGCCCGTCGTCTCATAATTCATCCATGTTTAAATGATTATGACAATGTTTTTTTTCCTCGAGAAACAAGAAATCACATTTTTATGGTGATTGATTAACTGACTGATTGATTGATTGACTGATTGATTGATTATCTAAGTGCAGTGCTGCTGTGCCTTCCTCATGTTTCAAGAAATTCAGAGAGGAAATCTCACTCTCAGCAAAATCGTTCACTTACATGAACAAAGATAGGATTTAGGATTTCACACACTCAATGATTATATCATCATTAATCATCATACAGCTGTTAGTACTGAGAGCTTTATGCATGAAAGGTCACAAACTTCATTTGTCAGTTTATTCAACCCTGTGTCCTAGAAATTACTCTTAAATACAGTTAATTATCTATTAACACAACGAGGAAATGTTGTCAATTAACATATCTGACAAGTCACAAAAATGTATCAGATCATTTTCACTGACAACGTATTTTAGCAAAATATCTGATCTTGCAGAAGAGAATCCACCTGTAGTGACAACAGTGTTACTAACTTATTAAATTATTATTATATAATTAAATCTATGGTTCTGTTTAGACTCTCATAGCAGTTGGTTAGTGTTACAGAAAGATGGTGGTCGGGTTTAATACAGGAAAAGTCTGCAATGACTTGAGACACAATGTGTTTATTGACATTTAACTGAAACCACAATCTTTTTCTGACCTTAACCAAAGTTGTTTTATACGTAACCCTGAGCTACAGACAGGAGTCTGGGTGCAGGTCCCCGTCACTGCTGTCAAGATCCTGTGCTCTGCTCACTCACCTGCCGGTGGTGGGAGCACAGACACGGTGGTGCACTGAAGTGACTTAAGCTCCTTTTACACTGGTCAAAAAAAAAAAAACTGCTAACACTCGCTAACATCAGGCTTTTGTCTGCAGTGTGAACGGGAACAATTGGCATTCACACCTGGGTCAGATGACTATGCAGCAGTCACAGGTGTTTATCGGCTCTGATCAGCAGCGATGTAAACACAACACCTGAGTGAACGCGCTAATTTTCGCCCCTTCACGTCTTTCAGAGCAGAAACACTGTAAACACACCTGTCACCTGCACAGCACGGCGCCGTTACACCAGAAACACCGGCCACACCTTCCACTGAGGTTTCCGACACTTTACAGGAGCACCCACCCAGGGGTGAGACGGATCCATTTCACCCGTGCGGCACGGCAGCTAATCTGCATCTCTCTGTGTGTGTGTGTGTGTGTGTCCTCAGTCTGAACAGACAGGCAAACTTGTCTGGCAGTGTGAAAGGAGTCAATCGTCTTCTTCTTTTTTTTAGGGTTTACCCGAGTTTAAAAACCCCACTTACACGTGCTAATTTTAGTGTAAAAAGGGAATTTAATAGAATAAGAGAGAGAAAATATATTTTCTAGCAGCTGCATGTGGGGTAAGTGATATTTGAGTGACATTTTCTATCAAAAACAAATCAAAAATGAATGTGTAATGAAGAGAAATCCGACATTCCGGTAACCTGCAAACTGTATGTAGAGAGACAGAGCAGCAGCAGCAGAGACGCAGCACAGGCAGTGTGTTCCCGGTTGGTAGTTGTGATCTGTGAGTTTTACCAGTAAACAATGAACCTTCACTTGCTGCTGCTGATGACCAGATCAGATACTTGAGTCAGTGCACTCACATGCAGTACCCTGTGTTCACAGAATACTGTTGTGCACTCAGCAGAAATGACAGTTGCAACATGTGACTGTCTTGAAAATGGACATTTTACTTTCCTGCATGTGTCATGTGACATGGAAATTAAGCCGCAACCAGTGACGTGTCCTTCCTCAGTCACCGTTTCCACAAGTTTGAAAATACATCGGTGTTCCCTGTCCTTCTGCGACTTAGCCAAGAGGGAAACTGTTGAGGGTGAGAGGTGTCCATCGTTTTACACTCAATGTTTTGAGGTCACCATCCAGGTACTTAAAGTGCACCGGATGTAGCCGCGCTTGTGCGCTCATGCACTAAGAATAGCGAGTGTGAGTAGCTATGGTAGAATGTGATTTGAGACACAGCATCAAACTAATTAACCAGAAAAATCACAATAAGGGAAGTTAAATCTTTGACTTTATGTAGAATAGGTGAATTAAGATACATAGGTAGTGTGAATCTGCTTTAATCATAATTCATGACATTTACCCTCATTTACAAATATAGAAGTGATCAGTGTGAACCACACACACACACACACACACACACACACACCCTGAGACTTGGTAAAATGGATTTTGAGAAGTTCACAGCCCTTTTACCTCAACCAAACCCTGTCCTGCTTTTCATGATGCACCAGTCTCTTGTGATTCACACACACACAACTACACACACAAAGTAGATACACACACGCACACGCACGCACACACACGCACGCACACACACACACACACACACACACACACTAAAATGCAGCCCTCCACTGGAGAAGGGAAGAAGCAGGAAGAAAACAGAGGTAGTCGGGCTAAATGACTTGTTCAGCGGGCTGTGGACTGGTCTCTCATTCGGAGCGAGAGACCCAGACAGGGACAGACAAGAGAGAGAGAGAGAGAGGCAGGCACAGAAAGAGAGCTCTGATCCGTGTCGTCTGCAGCCCCGACCTCTAACACACACACACACACACACACGCACACAGAAAAAAACAGCAAAGAAACAAGCCTATCAATTCAAATGTTTTTTTTTTTCTTTAAAAAGTTCTATTTCAGCCTTTTTCTCTTTTAATGTAATGAAATCAGCGACAATCTTTCTTAAATGTTCCTCTTCTGAACAGCCTGTCCGCGTAATCAGCTAAAACACACCAACAGACCGTGTGTGTCGTCCTGCGACATACACGTGTAACACATCCAGTATGTATACGCAGATCATGTGTATGTTCTGACGCGTGCTTTGCTGGCGGACTTCCTTCATCTTCAGGGCTGATGCTGGGGCTGTGACCTTGCCTTTGCTCTGCTGCCTGCTCCATGTTTATTTATTTATTGAAATAAACTACTTGATTCAAGGTCTAGTTATGGGGGGAGCACAAGGCTGAGCATTACCATACTGTCTGGCAAGGTTAGTTCACGTAGTCATGAGTTCATCCCAGCTGCTCCTGCAGCACAGAGTCCACTGATCCAGGTCTCTGAGCGCTCAGGGAAGTTTATTTTACACTGATATTAATTAATTTGGAAATTAGATACATTTCAAATATGTCTTTCTGAGTGTTTCCTTCTAGAAACAAAGGAAAGGAAGGAAGGAACGATATTAAAAATAGAAAGGAGAAGGTTAATTTTCATTTTCTCTTTTCTAAAACAAACAAACACACAAAAAAAACATAATTGTAATAATAAAGAAATGAAAAAGAGCAAACTCTAACGGCAGATGAAGATGAAGTCGACCATCTGAAAGTGACATTGGAAACAGAGGATGAAAGGAGGAGATCAGGAGGAGAACACATGCACATACATTATTTAAAACAGCAGTTGTATTTATTCAGAGGCGTTAAACTGTTAATATCAGTGTGTGTGTGTGTGTGTGTGTGTGTGTGTGTGTGTGTGTGTGTGTGTCCTCATCTTGCCCTCCTCGCCGCTGTAGTTTAGGCTTCATCTCGTAGTCTGACCTCACACTATTTAGGACGCGTGTATTTCATCAGAGGAATCAGACTCTTACTTTCAGACAGACGTTGTATGAACACTAAAAGGTTTTGAAAGTGTAATTCAGGTCTGGCAGTATTTATATTCGTTGAGGTGATTTGTAAACAGTGGCAAGAAAAAATAAAGTAAATGAACACTTTGGGATTCTCTCAAGATCAGATCTTCATTATGTAGAAATACATTCACTTTAGTGAATAACACAAGTAATGGTGTTGTTGTGTCATTTTGAAAACATCACTCAGTCCATTCACAGCACCCCTCGGCTAATGACGTCAACAGAAGCTAACTGGAGTCAGGAGTTATCAGACCTGGAGTCCAGTCAATGAAACAGACTGGAGCTGTGGGTCAGAGACACTTTAACTTATAAAAAACACTCAAACATTTGAGTTTTCTGCTCGCAAGAAACATCAGCTGATGTGAACCAGGCCTCAAAAACAGATCTCAGAAGACTGAGGATCAAGGACTGTTGATATGTATGAAGCTCAAAGACAGAGTCATCTCCAGGGGAGGACAGTAGCAAAGCACATTTACTTGAGCACTGTGCCTCAGTCTATTTTCAAGTGTCTGTTCTTTACTTGAGTTTTTTTTTTTTTTAAACTTCTGACTTTTACTCCACTCCACTTAAAATCAAATAATGTACTTTTGACTCCACTACATTTCTATGAAGTACTCTTACTTTGAAGCAGAGATTTTCTTTTATTTTGAAAAATGTGATAGACCATACACTGTGTTCATCACGGGAGAAAAACCAATCACAGTCAACTCCTCCGCTGTCAGTCATGTTGTGCTGCTGCATGTTTGAACAGCTCAGTTTGAACCTGTCAGTGTCCTAATGATGCTGCGTTAGATAAAGATGAGGCAGAAGATTCTTCACCAGAGACCAGGGTCTGATCTGAAGTCTGTGTTTGAAGGTTTACAAATAAAGAAAGAAACTTCATCACTGACTAAAAACAAAGAAATACTAAACTACAATAGCTCTTTTTGCTGTTGTGTTGTTGTTTTGTTGTTGTGTTTTTATGACTAGTTCTAGAGGTTTTGTATCATATCCTACACTCTTTCATTCTACAAGTTCTACACTAAGTAAGTTCTAAGTTCTAACAATGGAACAATACAACAATGAGTTGACATGAAAAATGTAATGTATTTATTGAAATCAAATACTCCAGCACCTTAACTCAAGTGAACATTTGACTGAACAACTTTCACTTGTATTGGAGTCATATTTGACCAGGAGGATCTATACTCTGACTCAAGTAATTTAGGAAGTCGTGTACTTTGTCCACCTCTGGTCATCTCAAAGACAAACTGTCTGTAGATGGAGATGATTTAGTTCTGCTAAGATGACTCCAAAGGCACAACACTGCAAGCTCACTGAGGTGACGAAGGAGCTCAGAGCAGCGGATGAAGGCTTAAAGGAATCACTGGAGCCGGTCAACATCTCTGTTCATGAGTCGACCGCGCACAGCATGGAGCGAGGTCCATGGCAGGGGAGCACTGTGAGCCAAAGTTTGCCAAAGAAGCAGCTCGACGCTCCACAGCACCACTGGGACTGATGAAAATAACAATATAATAATGATGAACTTTCTCAACAAAGTTACAAAGTGCTTTACAAAAGAAACAAAACCAGAGAAGGCAAATAAAATAAAAAATAGGAGCAAGACACAGAAGACGTAAAAACAATATTTATTTTATTTATTTATTTGGATCTCCATTAGCCAGTACCAAGGTAGCAACTACTCTTCCTGGGATCCACTCAATACAAAGGAATAAGATGAAATAATCAGGAATAATATGTATAAATAACAATCTATATCAAACATTTCCAATTGCATTCATAAAATGTAAAGTTCTAGAAAGGGATTTAAAAGAAGCAAAGGAATTGGTGTGTCTAACTTTTACAGCGGGGGGGGGGGTTCTAATAGCAAAAGTCTGGTCACCCTTTGTCACACGCTGAGGCTACATTATCATTATTTCTGCAACTAACCAGCTGCAGAGTAAACAACCTCCTTCCTGTTTACAGCGGCTCACACATGCTCACTGTATGTGAATGGTCATGTGATACGTGTTTTCAGGTGTTAGTCTGTACGGAGGTTATTTCTGATACTGAGTAAAAACGGTCGTCTGGACAGAAGTCATTTTTGTTTTAAAACACCATTTCAAAATGTGCTGTACCTATGTTCGTGCCTGTTTGTCAACACAGAACTGAGACCACCAAGTAATACGTTTTCTCCAACACGTGCCTCAATTTCACAATCGGGGAAAGTGCACTTCTTTCTCATCTTTGTCTTCTGTGCCATGTCTGATCACTTGTGGTGGAGACAGGGTTTAATGCAAACCGATCAAGGGAGCGCCTTCATCCATTTATGGCTAATTGTGGAAATGAGGCTCGTGCATGTGCACCCAATTTCTCAATGAGTGACATTTAGAAAGCGGAGCGTGTACGCACCCTTTATATTTGTGACGGCGAGAATGCATATGCATACTTCTGGTTTTGCGTGTACACATAATATTAGTCATGAATCTACACAGCATCTGGCCACAGGTCAGTAAATCAGACAGGACCTTAAGGTACGTAAGGCCTTAAAGGTGAGCAGTTAAAATTTTGAAATCAGTTCTAAATCTAACAGGGAGCCAGTAAGTACAGGGCGATGTGATCATACCTCTAATAAAACGAGCAGCAGCGTTTAGAACCAGCTGCAGACGGGGCTGGAGCCCTGGCTCATACCTGAGTAAAGTGTGTTGCAATAGTCAAGAGATAAAGGCTGTTTGCAGATCAGCAGTGGATAAAAAAGATCTAGTTGCTCCATGTTGGGCTTCTTTGAAGTGTTACAGTAAAATACAACAGTAGGTATACCTGATATAAAAAAAAAAAGAATACACAACATCTAAAGAGAATATACTGTAGCTGTTGTTAAGGAGTGACCTCTGCACAGGTCTGATCCTTGTTTCCTTGTATTTCTACATCTCTACTGGACATTCAGACCCACAATGAGGCTAAAAACAAAGGTTTTCCCTTTCCCTTCCCATGTTTAAAAGCCATAAGGCCAAAGTCTCATCCTGTTTAAACCCACAATATATGACAGCCATACATTCACCACCAGCTTTACTGTGCTGGGAGGCGTGGTCACTAGCACCACTCTGCGTAATTAGCCAGTTAAAGTGAAACATGGAGCCAATTAAGAGCATTAAGAGCTAAATCAGAGGAGAACCTATAGGCGCGACATGCATTCTCAGACTGGAGAGAGAGGGCTTTGGCAGGTAATTACTATGATGGTCTACACTGGGAGCAGATAAACAAACCTATGGTTTATCATGGGTTGTCCCTTAACTCTCTCTCACCCCTGCCTCCCACACCCCATTTCCTGCTCTAAACGAGAAGACCCTCTCCCTCCACTAGAAATATTCCTGCTCTCGTTTTTCCTCGTATGTTCTTGTGAGAGGGGAGAGGAAAAGCGAGATGATGGGCATCATTAAGATCAGTGGTGCATGCTGAGGCATTGCACTTCTTATAGCGTCTGCATCCACCATCGTAATGTTCATTAACACTGCATAGCCCTAGTCCCCAATACACACACGCACACACACAACCTCTTTATTACCACAACAGAGCAAACACAGCATTAAACAGCATTAAGAGTAAATGGATATTTTATTAATCTCATTGTGGGGTGAAGAGGAGTTTGTTAATTCAGAGCATTGACTGCTTGACCTTTTTAGCAGTGAGGGGGAGAGTGTTCAAGTGTGGAGCCTTGTAGTGTTTTTTAAGTTTGAGTATGTATGTATATATACTGTATGTATATATATATATATATATATATATATTAGAGTAGTACCGAACAGTGCAGGTCACCCTGTTCTAATTATTGCCTTCCTCTTTCTGCTTTTCTCCTCATCCTCCTCCTGCCCTCCTTTTTCCCTCCCTGTCTTCCACAGCAATTTGGCAAGATTTTAGACGTGGAGATTATTTTTAACGAGCGAGGCTCCAAGGTAAGTGCACCGTAACCATGCATTCACGAACACACTCGACTCACACACACACACACACACACACACACACACACTTTCTAGCTGACTGTATTTGTCCCCTGGCCTCCTTTTTCTCTTGTAGTCCTCCACTACCTCTCACTCTCTCTGCAGTTCTCTGTCTATCTATCTATCTGTCTCTCTCTCTCTCTCTCCCTCTGTCTAATAGTAATTATGGACCTATCAGTGACACTTGCCTCCAGGCAGCTTTTACACCTCACCGTACTGTCATACATTGTGACATACAATGAATCGCTCCCACTTATCTTAATGCTGACATTAGGATTCACACAGTCTGCAAACACACACTGTCTTGCCTGGTTAGCGTCCCAACCTATAGCGCTAAAAAAGTAAGCATTAACGGTATGGTAATATACACTGATAAGATGGAGCTCAGGTCAGATTTACTGTCCTGGAGCCGGTTGCACCAGCTGTTTGTAAGTTTAAATATAGCCCAGTTATAATGTGCGTTGTTATTATAAAGTGGAGATTTACGCATCACTAAATTAAAAACAGGTTGCACCATAACCACAAGTTCTTGGGCAGAGGTTAGCTGTTATTAATATCTACACCTAATAATGGTGGAGCTGACAAGGCTTTATTTATTCAGGGGGGAAGCAAGCTGTCACTGCAGCCGTGCACTGTGCAAGTTAAGAAATGGAATATCTGAACTGACACTGATGGAAATATTCTTTAATAATGATACAAAATGGAAACACTATGATTATGGTGTACTGTCCTATGGACTGATTTACTAATTTATTGCAGTTTTTTTTGTTTTCTTATTTCATGTTTCATGTTTTATAATTGGTATGTATAATCTGGAGACTGTGGTTTCCTAGACTGAGTGTTATGCTATTGAAGGTATAGCAATGTTTTTATAAACCTACAAACTCAATACATAAAAAAGTAATATTAAATACTTCAAATTACAAAAGTAATATTAGCGATGTTAGACTATACACGGTCAGTTAGGAAGCATAATCAGATATTTCCATATCTCTCCAAACATATTTAATTACTTCATACATGAACAGAGAAATATATGAACTGTGCTGTATTTATCGAGTTACTTGACGTGGGGTTGTGTGAGGTACTTATCTACAGTCAGTGTGTTACCTGCAGTAGATTCAGATCGGCACGCTGCCAGTTTAGAGAAGCAGCAGGAGCTCCAGTACAGAAGCTGAGTCATCCACAAAAGCCACTTTAGCTTTTTAGCCACTTTAAAAAGGAAACGCCAACATAAAGAAAATAATATCAATTTACGTGTACACTTTATTTTAAATATTTTCACTGATTTATCTTCCATCAAAACAGCTCTTTCCTTTGGAACTAAATTTTGTGAACATTTGAACTACCGTACTCCTACTCGTAAGCGTACCTATACTTAGCTCTACCATAGATAAGTACCTCACACAGCCCCACGTCAAATAACCCCAACTATCACTTTAAAGCTTATTGGTGGAACCACATTTACAAATACATCACTAGTTTGAAATTAGCTCTTGTGAATGAAAAGTTTACTTAGTTGGTGCAATGCATCATGGTAAGTAACTTTGTTTTTCTGTGGAGAGAACAACGTAAATAAGTAGCCATGATCGAGCAGACAGGAAGTGCGCCCCCTGCAGAAACCTTGGCTTGATGAACAGAGTATCCAGGATGCCATGGATCTTCTCAGACTGGTTTATTGACAGGTGATCTCCGGTGATATGAACGCCACAGCGAAACCCTGCAGACTATTAAATTCCTAAATGCCTGTTGTCAAAGCCTGATAATAAATGTACTCAATGATTCTTCATCACTCCTCACGTCGTGCACGCGTCACATTCGTGAATGATTTGATGAGGATGACGATGCAAATCACACGCTGTGGCCTTCAGATCGCAGTCCAGCTGGACACCTATGGGAGACTTTGCAGCAACATGTCAAACAGCACTCTCTCCACCACCAGCATTAAAACAGATGAGGGGAAGAATGGTCCACATATGGAGCTTCCTGAACAATGACAGCTTTTCATTTTGATTCAGAACTCATCTGTATATGCTGATATTTTTCCTCTTAACATGGCATACTCATGACACCAGACACCAGGAAGTAACAGCAAAGTGGTTCCTGCTTATTTAACTGCTAAAGGCATTGATTAACATTTGTAGCTGTGAGGTTAGCTGACTAGCTTTTGATTTAGCACGATCATTAAAAGGTAACGCAGTGAAAGCACCCTGCCTTGGTAACCCTCCTACTGTTTATTTCCACTAGCACTTGTTCCCCTTTCAGCAGGTCTTACATTTGGTGCTTTTCTGGTCGTATCCCAGTCCTCAGAACACCTCCAGACCAGAATTATTTACACATGAAAAGAAGCAGGCCATCAGCATGCAGGGTGAAGAGCAGTGAGCATACCCATACATGTTAAGAGAATGTCAGAAGGATTAATTTTGCTCCCACTTCACACTGTTAAATGTATTTCTTATCTGCCCCTCCTCCTCTCCGGCGCAGGCCTGTGTGTTATTTGTGATCAGCAGAAGGCAGTGAATCCTGTATATGCATACAGGATCATGGCATCCGGTGCCGTTCGCACATATTATCTGGCGAAGCAATTACAGAGCAACGACGGGCTCAGGATACATGAGAGAAAAAGGATTGGCTCTTTGTCCAACAGGCGTGTCTGCCAGGCATATCAAATGGAGCTCATTCTCTGCCTCCGTACCATAAACTCAGCAGTGACAGAGCAGCAGTGTCTGTCTGTCTGTACAAGACTGATGCCAGGCCACAGTGAGCGTGTGCTTCATGTTGCGGCTCTGTCGCGGCTGCAGGAGAAAATCTGCTGCCAGTCTAGCCAGTGTCTGTGGGTCCAATAGATCTCTGACCTGTGGTTCTCATTTTTGACTTTATTTTAACACACATACAGCAAAGCTAGTTCTTGTTTGTAATTAGTAAGAGAGAAATAGAATAAGAAACAAAGAATAGTTCTGTTTCTGTTGTTAGATGTCAGAACTAGTGTGGAATATGATCACAGCTCATAAATAAAGTATGTTAACCAGCGGTCGCACCACCAACGAGGTTGGGTGCTCAGATATCAGTTAATGACAGCAGCTGTAGTGACATTTAAAATGAGTGATGACAGAGCAGATTAGAGGCACAGTGTCATATTCAAGCACAGCCTCGAAGATTCTGAACGAGCTGCAAACATGGATTCACTCCTGAAATGTTTCCACTGGACGCTGGGAAAAAGACGCAGCCGCGAGTGAGTGCGAGATCCTGTGGACACAGGGAGGGACTTAGTTAGAACACTTAGAACCACAAACACTGGTACCTGGTTCTTCAATGAGATTCAGGGGTTTTGGAACAAGGACCCCTCTGTGTAGCAAAACTCAGTAATTTCCATCAACTGAATCGATCTCAATTAGACGATGCACAGGAGCCAGTATAACCAAAGACTGTAGAAAAACACAAGACGTTATGAAGCCTGGAGTTTAGCTTGGCAAAATGAAAATCTAAATTAGAGCAACAGCTGATTAGATCTGAGACATGTCAGCCACCAGGGCTTAGGGTTGAATCCTGAACATTTTTTTTCATGAAAGTTATTCATATAACCTTCCCCAGTATGAGGCCTCCATTTTCATGGTGCAAGACTGAAAAACTTTACTGACATCCATCAGTCTCCAAACAAAGAAATCACATTTACATGAAGACATCCGAGGAGGAACACTCAGGCCATCATCATCTTAAAGGAGCTATTTGTAAGTTTTGTCATTGCTAAATGGCCAGCGTTAGCATTAACAACTTTACTTAGGAGTCTTGCCAAGAGCTTCAGCCATCATTGCATTTACAACATCACTGAGCAGTACTACTTATCGAGAGCAGAGTGGACGCTACAGTGACTCGGTATCAGAAAGTGACGAGACGGGCTGACTGGACCGTGGCTAGCTGGTTAGCATTTTAACTTCAGTAGAAGAAAGGAAGTAATAGAAATAGAAGCAACACACAAGGGTTTCATTCCACCTCTGGAGACAGCTCTTGGCAACTAAAGGAGCAAAGTTTGATGCTAAACTTACAATGTTTCCTCTAGACTGGTATGTAAACCGCTGTTAATGCTAACGTTAGCTATGTAGCAATAGCAAAAACCTACAAATAGCTCCTTTAAATTTAGGAAATGCACATATAACTACACTGTCAAAGATACTTTCCTAAGGTTGCCTATTAAACCAGTCTCATTTCCATTTGCATACAGATTATGATCATTATAGTTACATATATATATATATATACTGTATATATATATATATATATATAGTATTCTCTGCCATGGAAGCAGAAGGAGGTGTCACATGATTAAATGGTCTGCATGAAAAATGAAAGCATTATACATAGAATATGTTGTCAACAAGTACTAACTTTGCACTGAAAACAACCTGCTTTACATTCTTCTTGATGTTTCTAACATTACTCTGATGTTATCAGCAGTATTGAAACCTTGTAGCAGCATTAGCTTCAGTTGCCACCACTTTACTGCTGTGAAACTAGAGGCCTCATCTTTCCTCAGAAGAGTTACACTTTCTCAACTCTCAGTCTTAGCAGATGCCACTTCGATGGGCCACAGTGAACGGGCTCAGGAGCCACACTGGAGCCGTAATAGCTGAAAACAACTTGTACTGTGGTTGTGGTCATAGACCAGTGGTTCCCAACCTGTGGGCCGTGGCATTGCAAGAGGGCCGACGAATCATTTGCAAAATAGAACAATTTTATTGAAAATAATATATATTATGAATACATTATAATGTAATTATAAAAAAAAATAATAATCTTTTAAAATGTCTTAAAATGATGTTCTACAGATTTTAAAATGTTTCCTTTCATTATTATTTATTTATTTATTTATTTTGTATTTAGGCCTATCGCTGTCATAAGCCAATGAAAGGAATTTTAACGGGTCACTGGACTGCTAGACAACATCGTGTACTTGTATTGTTATGAGGTCGGATGTCCTCAGCAAGGACTTGTAGACCTATTAAACACCCATTTAATTGACACATAATATGAATGTGAAGGTTTCTGATCATGCAGGCGACGATCAGTGATAGCAGAGAGGAGTTTTCAGCTCTTACTCTCCACCTGCGTTGAGCTCACTCACATAGATAGATCAGGTCTCTGCAGTGTAGTAGGATTTGAAGCCATGTTTTACCCACTTATGGGCTGTTTGAGCGAGCTGTATCTCCAGGCCCAGTCTGAGACGCAGGCCGACAGACAGGGTGTCATGAGCGAGCTGCGTCCTGGGGCTCAGAGAGTCACGACTGACTGATCCCGTGGAGATTGTAATTGTGTGGCACTTATCTGCTCTCCCACAGGGGCCTCTGCACACCAGCAGAGCAACTGCACCTTACGGCAGACACACACACACACACACACACAAACACACACACACACACACACGCACATCTCAAACTCCATTGTGTGTGTGGAGGCTTTCATTTCATCTGCTAATTCAGTTAGGTCCAGTTGTTTCTGTAACAGAGTCTGTGGTACTAGAAGGAGCAGAGAATTTTTTAAAAAGCATGCACACATACACACACTGATGAGGTGGTAATTTTATTTATAATGTGATTTAATTTATATATATACATATATATATATATGTATGATCAGAGCTGCTGTGTTTGGTTTGATGTCCTGTGTTGGCAGCTTTCCTTGCTGTAACTCCAGCTGTTTCTCATGTTTGTCTAACCAGCCGGACGTCTCTCTGGCTTAGACGTCCTCCTGACCTGCGGCTCTCTCATCTGTGCTTTGTGTCTTTTTCTCCCCCCCCCCTCCCCCCTGTTTGTTTCATCATTTCATTTCTGGACTCCTTTCCTTTTTCACTTGATTTTCAACCCCACCTCCTTGCCACTGCAGGGCTTTGGGTTTGTAACATTTGAAACGAGTGCAGATGCTGATCGTGCACGGGAGAAACTAAATGGTACAATCGTAGAAGGACGGAAAATAGAGGTGCCTTCCTTTTCCTGACTTTCCTTACTTCCCCCCTCTTCCACTTCTTTGACTCCCCTTCTCCTCCCCCTGACTCTCTCTTTCCTCTCTCTGCTCGCCTGACGTTTCCTGCAGTACTCCCTCCCTTCCCTCTCTTCCTACATTTATTTCTTCTCTCCCACCTGCCTGCTGCACCTTGAACACTGCATGCCGAACCCTGATCCGTAAGTGTGTGTGACAAAGAGAAAGACAGATCTATTCAGTGGTATGTGAGTGTGCTGCAATGTTTGTTTGTTTTTTGTTTGTTTTAGTTTTTGCATACATGTTGAATTCTGCTTTGCTTATGATGGATTTCGTCCTGTGTGTGTGGCATGTACAGTGCAGTGCAGTGGTTTTTGATTTGAGTCAAACATCATTTGTTTAAAATGAACTCCTTCCAAATGACACTCTGCCAGTGTGCGCATACACATTAATAAAATTTGTTGACTCTATTTTGATGATCCCGTTTCATGGGGAGTATAATCTTTTTATCTGTCCACTCAACATGTTTTCCTCTTTCATTTTTACTATTTTAACTCATTAGGGTTCATCTAACAGAGGAAAGGGAAGGGTCTGGGTGGATGGTGGGTGTACAAATCACAGGACTTTGATCCCAGAAACTAGGGTTCTGTGTGTGGTCAGGTTTAGACCATAGACTGTAAATGAAGACGGACTTAGACTCTGTGACATCAACCATTTTGAAGCTCAGAATGGGCTGTTCTGCTGTCACCGTCTTGGCAGTGCTTGACTCCACCTACCTCCCGGCTAATCCAAAAATCTGCCAAGAGGTGGGGCGTATGTGGAGCCAAGACTTCATTGCATGCCTGTGGCAAGCATACACTCTCGTTAGCCTCGTTAGTACTCCTGGGCATCTGGGCGCCTTGCTCAGAGGCTAACTTAAGGTTAATTCATTTGCTGGCTAGTTAGCTAGTTAATGAAGCTAACAAGCCAGGTGTGGTGAGTGAACTAGAATTTTACTGCTGTTACTCAGTTGACCGGCAAGTATATTATCTGTCTGATATTTGCATGAAAAAAGTCCTCCAAAAGGCACCAACACCACAAACGTGGTCACGTTCAGTGACTCGAATTAGCTGCTGTGACGCCGAGGAGACAGCTACCCAACTGTTATCAGCACCCCAGCACCCACCTGACATTCAGAGTGACACACTCAGTCCTATATAACTTTAAGCCTTCCTAAAATGTGAACACGTGCTGCAAAGTTGGACATTTTAACATTACAAATATTAACAAACATGTTTCCCCCAGAACATCTTTACTGTTGCAAAATTATCGGCATATGGAGACAAAGTTGCAGGCAGGGTTAACTCTGCGTAGGGCTTGTGTATGAGTAAACGTGTAAAATACAGTGCGATCTAAGCTTCACATCTACTGTAGGTAGCATCAGGAGGCATAGCATTCAAATGAATGTAACGGAGGCAACACAGGGATTTGCAACTCACTGTATTTTTTTTTTTCTCTGCTAATCAACCCACTTTTCAGCCAAATGTGTCCCAAGTTTAACATCGAGCCTCGACATCTTTTTACCTGCAAATCATCAAAATCAAGCTGACTGGGAAAGTGGAAAAGTCAAGTACAGTACAATGCTGAATAGCAAGGAAGTTCCCACAGTGTGTGTATCAGAGCAGACAAGATGGATATAGGTCGTACTTCCTTCAGAGGTTATTCTGAGAAATGACATTGTGAGAAAACCTCCAAAACTGGACTATCTTAAATTGAAATAGTTGAAATCTTGTGTAACTTTGCACTTCAAACTGCAAACTGTCTGTGTGCATTCATTTTAGTTTTTACATAATGTTTTGAATTTTCTCTGACTGTCCTCCCATAAGAAAATAGACCCCATAAGCTGTTTGTGCAAGCAGCTTATTATGAACTATAGTTAAGTATTGAATGACATTGTGTGTGACAGCATCAGTCTTTTCAGCAAATAGAGAAAAAATGATATGTCCCATGTTATAATGGGAGCAAAGGCAGAAGTCCATATACAGAGTTGGTCAGGGTGGGTGGATCAACAAAACATTGGTCGACGAATGTGGTCTAAACTCAACGAAGTGCTTATTTCAAGCAAAACCCTGATCCCTCCCTAAACCTAGACTAGCTAAACCTTTGCCATAACATTGTCACATCATAAAAGAGTTAGTTATTTATTTTTAACAGTGTATTTGTGGCTCATTCAGGAAACGCTCCTATGGTTCATATCAGCCGGTCAGGACAAATGACATATGTGGTCATTCAGGTTGGAGGATTCGATCTTGAATGTTACGTTGTTGAACGTCAGACCTTTGACTCGCTGCATGTTGCCTCAAATTCCAGCATGGCATGGAGAGCTGTTACCATGTGGATTATCTTCTCTATGCGGAGTTTTTGCTTGTGTGTGTGTATGTGTGTGTATTGTTGTCGTCGTTGTGTATCGGCTCTCACATTAATCTCTGTCTGTCTGCTGACAGGTCAACAACGCCACAGCCAGAGTAATGACCAACAAAAAGGTGGCGAACCCTTACACAAACGGTGAGACTTCAGATTTATTTTCATCTCTTCTAATTGCTCCTCTCCTGTAATTTCTCCCACTCTTGTGCCTTTTTCTCCTCCTCATTTGTTTCACATGTTGTCCCTACTCTCTAGTTTTCTTGCTCATTATTTCATTTCACTGCCAGTGTCAGAGCATCATGGCTGCATTTATGAGAAGAAGTAAATCATTATGATCCAACTCCAGCCATTGAGCCTGCACTGTGAATGGAAAGGAAACCAAAAGCTGCAAATGGAAGCCGGGGCAGCAGATTCTGCCTCAACACAAAAAGAGTTGTTCACATTTGATTAATGAAATCAATATTTGTCAGAGAGGCAGTCGATTTGGTTTGAAATATCATGCAAATAGCAAAGTGGAATCTTTTCTTACAGGGTAAAGGGAAAAGGGCAGCAGAGAAAGAGGATGACTGGAGACGGAGGAGGGGATTTAAAGTGTGTGTGTGTGGGGGGGGTATTTGGTAGATGGACGAGAGAGTGAATGGGTAAATAAAAAGAGCCAATAAAAAGAGCCAGGAGTCACTGGTAAAGAGGGAGAGAGGGGCCTTTAGGGTGTGTCTCTCTCCCCCATCCCTCTCACAGACACTCATTCATGTGGATGGAATGGATTGGAGATGGAGGCAGAGAGGGAGGGAATGATGGAGGCTGTGAGAAGTAAAAGAAGGGAAGAGGGGGAGGGGATGGATGAACAAGGGAGGGAATTAAATGGCCAAACACACACACACACACACACACACACACACACACACACACACACACAGATCCTGTTTGAGGGTGCAGAGACAGAGAGTATCAGCCCTGAAGGGTTTTCCATTTTTCACTGTCATCAGGCCCCAAACCTGCACACACATACACACACACACACACACACACACACACACACACACCTGTGAATGAAAGAAGAAGAAGGGGAGGAGAAGAAGAAGAAGAATTTTGTAAATTTTTTCTGATAAAACAAGGGGACTTGTTTTGTGGATATACACAGGATGTAACTGTCAGCCCGCAAAGTTATTGTAAAATCCTACAAAGCATTAAATTCAAATTTAGCATTTTCATGCAACATATGAAAACATACAGTATTAGTATTAAAAAATTTGTATCTTAAAAGGGAAAGGACAACAGCATAATAATTCTGTAGAGAAGGTTCAGACTGATACAAGTGCAGAAATGCTAACATCCATTGTGTGTGTGTGTGTGTGTGTGTGTGTGTGTGTGTGTGTGTGTGTGTGTGTGTGTGCGTGTCTCCTGTGCAGGCTGGAAGCTGAATCCAGTGGTTGGAGCAGTATATGGACCCGAATTTTATGCAGGTAAAGAATCACACACAGTACTGTAAAGAAGCACACGTTTTAGCAAATACTCACGACACAACCAAACACACAAATGTGCTGCAAGTAGCACCGACGGGCAACGGAAGTGTTTCCAGGGGACACTAAAAAGTGATGGACTTTGTGACTTTTGAAGTTAAAAGCATTCAACAACAAGTGCACATGAATGTGTTATAATACATGCATTTTAATGAATTCATGTAAGTGCGTCCCAGCTGGGTTCATCACTTTTTTTGTCTCCCTTGGAAACACTTCGGTTGTCGTGCTGAGTGGGGGCTGAGTATATCATCATATATTCTAACTTTTTCACGCAGTTTCCCAAGTATGACCCTTTAAATTCAGTTTGGAAAATAATCTTTCACAGGTCACCACACACACACACACACACACACACACACACAGAGGTGTGCTGTCAGCACAGGCAAACCTGGCAAATGTTTGGGGCCCCTAAGAGGAAAAGGGGCTCCTGATGACCCTTCATTTTGACACATTTTACAGTGACAACTATGATGTGTGCTGTAGCAAGCATCTAACCATTGCCTGCATTTGAGGCATTCAGGGAACATCTGTAAATTTTAGTGTCTGCCAGTGCCTGGCCCTCCCTGAACAGTGATTACAAAAGTCACTTTAATCAACCAAAAGCTCATTTGACAGACGTAGTTTTAGCTTTAGGTCTTAGCTGACAACTCCACACAAACACTAGCACTCTCAGAGCTGTGCTAGCATGCTAATGCACTAATCACGATTAGTGTGTAGGCCTACTAACAGCTCGGTTTGAAGTGCTGAGACTGTCCGCTTCTCCTTTTTGCTCATTAGTCTGAAATCTGTTCATTCCACCGACAGCTTTATAGCTCTCCTCTAAATAACCGCCCTGACAGAGGGAGGCCATCCATCTCTTTTATTTCCTCTTCCTGCTTTTCCTCCTCTGTCCCTCCATCCCACCATCTATCCCTCCATCCACCAACACAACCAAACAGCAACTCTAGACGCCTTCCTCTAATCCCTGTATCACCAATCAGACGCTGTGCTATGTGTTTCTTTACATTCAACCAATACTGAACCACAGACAGGACAAACACCTGCTCCATCTGTCCGACAGCACAACACACACACACACACACATACTGTGTAACACCACTGTTACACTAGCTAGTTTAACAGTAGTCTATATTTTTATTACATCCATTCTCGATCCTCCTAAACCTAAATTCAATTTACATACACAGTAAGTAGTACTTTAAAAGCAATAATCCAGCCATTTTACCTGAATAAGTGTCTCTCTGGCTCATTAACCTCCTCAACACCTCCTGACCTGCACATTCAAACCCACACAGCAGCAGCACATTTGCCAGACACGGCTGTTATAGCTGGGATTGTCTTCCTTCCTTCTTTCCTTCCTACTTTCTTGTCTTTCTTTCTTTCTCTTTTTGTCTTTCTTCTACCACAGTCTGATTGTCTCAACTGGTTTTGAAAGATTGATGTTGTGTTAATAATACACATATGATAATATGATGATGGCAGATGTTCGGCTTGTGGATCTTCAGTTTATCAGTTCATCTAGTCTCCTTTTCACTGTCCATTAAGTGTAGTTGTTCTTTTTGTACCGTTATGGTCACAGACTCTCTCCACCTCCTGACACATTTACATTTACACAGTTCAGTCTAACTCATTTGCCAAAAACAAAAAAAAAAACAAAGTTTAAGATGAATTTGACTAATAGTGTTTTGTTTTTTCTTTAATTTTGTAATTTTCTACAGATATCGCAATTATGTCATGATCAAGAATTCTTTTGGCGAGGATGATCATGTAGTGAAAATCTGATTGGGCCTATTCCCAAACATGTTCAAAAGTACAGCTCTTTTGATTATGGCCTTGTATCAATCACCTGCAGTTAACTTATGATAAGAAATGTCAGTCCTTCTTAATCTGATTTTGAAGACTTCACAGAAAATTATCAAAACTCATGTTTAATAATTAACACACCAACTGCGCAACATTCCTTTTCTGCTGTTATTTTTGACATATTAACATATTTTTGATATCTATTTGTACACACTTTATTGCTATACTATATTATTTATCTATTATTTGTGTTTTGTAAATTTTTTGTATTTGATATTTACATTTTGTACTTTGCTGCTGTAGCAGACATTCAGTGCATCTGTCAAACAGGACAGGTGGTAGATTCATTTTGAGTTTCACAGCAGCAATGAATGAGCAACAAACATTTTACACAGCAACAAGTTTCAAAGAAATTAAACAGAAATATTTTCAACAATATTAGCTTTAAGGTTATTCTTTTTCTTTTTTCTTTTTTTTTAAAAAAGAACATTTTATTCATCTTGCTGATTTGGTTAACACTGACATTTTCCACTGTTCAAATGATGGAAAGAAAATAATATGTCATATGTTTCTCTCTTTTTATTTTTTTATTATTTATTTATTTTCATTTGCCTGTTTAATTTTTTTTTTTAACTACTGTACAGGAATGCAATTTAACAGATTATTTCAGCAAAGTGAAAGCTGCATGAAAGGACTCATGTCAAAGGTTTAATGTTTTTTTAAGAACAACTTCCCATATTTTTATTAGTCCAAGAGGCCTTTTTAATGAAAGGATTGAACTTTGGTGAGCTGACAGTGTTTGGTTGTGTGACTAATATTAAGTTCAGCAAAGAACATTCTCTTTTGTAGTCTATTATCTTAAGCAGAGATTTCCCAGGACTGAATGAAGCAGTAGAGCTCGTCTGAGCTACAGCAGCAGCTGTAGTATAATTCAAATTTTTGAACACTGAACTGTAACCTTAAACATTATTCATTTATCATACATGTGGATGTGACGTCCATCCATGTCTCATCAAATATGTATCAATATATTTCATTTAAGGCATTTACAGTGACTTTGAGTAACTGAGCAGAGGTCTGTACTACGAAGCAGGATTAGAGGTTATCAAGGTAACTTCAGGTATAAGTGCGGGTTTTCAGTCTTACGACGGTGGCTCGCTTGTTACCGAGGTAAATCACCATGGTAACTTACGCTGAACTCCTAACCTGCTCCAGCGCAGGTTAACTTAGAGGATCAGATCAAAGCCTGTCGACAGCCAAACTACTGACCAATCAGATCACTGGAAAAATGGAGTCATCATTCCTACAGGATCCTGACAGGGACAAAAGAGTTTACAATAAAGTGATCAATAATATCGAGCAGTAGATATAAAATATAAAATAAAATCAGTGGAATAGTTTTCCTGTTTGAGTCTTTCCATGTGGTTTTAAAACAGAGCTTCTAAAAAATGCAGAGTTTATCATGTTAAATAAAAAGCCTTTATAATAACTATTATAGCTTCACTCACTGCAGCTCAGAATAACATGATCAGACTCTGTGACCACAACTGGAAAAAAAATCGAAACCTCTGATGTCTTTGATTTGAACAATGATCCACACACTGTTAATTATTTCCATCATTATAAACAAACATTTCAGTCAGTCTGACTCATCAGACATCAACTACTTCTCTCCTCTTTTCTCTCTCTCCTCTCTGCAGCACAAACAGTCTGACAGCAGAAACTGTTTTATCTTCTTCACATGTTCAGAACAAAAGAGTGAAAATACTCAAACGTAATGATAATTCATACACTTATTCACAATATATCTTTAGTCTGACTTTAATAGAAATTATATTTAGACATCAAAATAATATTTGTTATTCCAGTCATATGATCATATTGTTCACATTTCACCTTGTTGAATTGCACTTTTGGACATTGCTATAAACCGAACTTACCAGCAAGTATCATCGTGTCTTCTCATATCATATTAGGTACTTCATTCATGGTTCAGACGATGTTGCTTATAATTAATAACTCGGCCTCTTTCACATGAACGCGCTCGTAGCTGGACAGGTAAACCCAGAGTTAACTGAACAAGTTGATAACCAGCTTCGTAGTACAGGTTATCAGGACGGCCAGTGTTAGGTCCAGTCAAGCCAGATAACTAAAAGTTATCCTGGGTCTGTTGAACTTGCTTCGTGGTACAGGCCTCAGGTCTGTGTTTAGTGTTTGTTGTAAACATTTAGTCAGTTAGCTCTGGTCCTCATATGGATAGAAGTATTAGAAAACATGGAGGTTTTTAAAGGCACCAGTGAAGTTTGCCAAGCCTAAACGACACCATATGCCTTCCTGTCTCCCAGGGGGAGGGAGAGATGGATAGAGGGATAGAAGGTTGGTTTGTTTACACCTTCTTCTTCACTATATGAATCTTCCTTGCGGCTGAGGTCTACTGTGCAGTTTATATCCACGCCTCCACCTTTGCATTTTTTCTTCCAGGTGTTCCTACTTCTCTCCCTCCTCTCACCTCCACTCGATGAAAAATGAAAGAATTCCCACCTGTAAGCGAAAGTGCATGGGATTAAGACTCCTTCTGAAATAATTATGGCTGCATTTAATCTATTTTGGAGAGGGAGTAAAGCAGGATATAAAGTGGGATGTAAGGGCGATTAATCACCCTTTATCAGATAGCTTTTCCCAGCACCCATCAGCTGAATCGGCCTCCATAAATCCTGGCCGGCTGACAGTGCACTCCATCTCCATTGCTGGGCTCAGCTACAAGTTTATTGTGCGCAAACCCCATTCAGAGGAGTGACGGATGACCTCACCATCCGTCATGGGTGTGTATGCATGACCTCCGCATGCATACACACCCATGCTCACGCGCTCATGAATGTTGTAGCCTAGTTGAGGCATAGATGTACAGTCTCTCCCGTACAGTCACGCTCTGGTATGCCCCTAAACAACCAGACGCTCATGGTTACACACAGCACGCTCATAGACACACACTTCACCACGGTTACAGGGCCACGCCGTGGAACCACAATGCTATGAATTCTCAAAGAAAAAGCTCGGACCTACGTATCTGTGTGTGGAAAGCTTTCGAGTGGGATTTTTTACAGTACAACAGAGCATGTTCATAACGAAATCTTCAGACAGGGGAGGTGTCACTGTGACGGCAGCACGGCACGATGAACAGAAACATCATTACTCCAAAGGCCAACTAAGATTTGTATCATTATTATTATTATTATAATTGATTTCAGATATATTGGGAACTTAAAGTTTCCACAGCTGAACAGTAGATTTGTCTGTCCTCTCACTGCACCCTTATTTCAAATAGTTAAAAAAAATCTTATATCAGTTATACACTAAATAATGGCGTCAGTCTGGGAGAATTGCGATGGACTACCTGCTGCATGTAAGGGCTATTTTTTTTGCAGTGCATGTGAACACAGTCTTCAGTTTCTGATGTGAAGTTTCTCCTAGAAATTATATTTATATGCTACAAATTGGTATTGCCAAATATACTTTGTAAATGTAATTCCTGCCACGAATATGTTGGCAATGTTTATTCAACCTAGTGGAATTTATTGGGCAGATTGTGGGCGAAGCACAGCTTTGACTCTGCACTCAAGGTTGGGGAAAGGTTGTGGTTTCAGTTAAATGTTAACTAGGTAAAATTATTAAATATTTTTTAAACCAAGACCATATTTTACATGCAGTGAGTGAGTACCTAAACATAAGAATACAAAATGCTGTAGTTTGTTATGAGTGGAAATATTTTGAGGGAAAAAATGAAATACGATTTCAGTGAATGATTTGCCGACAGGATTAATATTTCTTGACTTGTCAGATACATTCATTGAAATTTTTTTTCCCAATAGTACTGGTGAAAACATGATCTGGGCAGTGTTACTCTCATCTGGAATGTATTTGTATTGCAAATTGCTTCTACTGTATGTAAACAATTCATTAAGTCCACTAAGATTTCCCTGTGTTAAGCTGCTGTAATGAAACTGAACGTTTCATTTACTGTAAATCCTTTTAAATTAGTTCAACTTGGAAATGTAAATTCTAATTAACTGAACTTTAAAATATAATAAAATAAAATGTAGATCGAATGACATTGAAATTAACAAAACGTACATATTTACATTAAGTTGACAAAACGAGAAAACAAGGAAGCTTATTATTAACATAGAATGAACGCAAAACATGGGGATTAGAAATAAAGGCCTGTCTCTAATAACAGCATGCTTTAAACAAAGGCCCGTCTTCAGGTGAGTAAGTGTTCCAGCGTAACACAACCAGGCGTCAACACACTCACCCAAACACATAATATGATCTGCTGCAGCTCGGTGGGGTAAAGTCTGATGAGTCCAGACTACCACTAATGTTTTTTGATCAGAGTTTGCATAATAGCCTTGGCCTACGTGGAGAGTGTGTGCATCACAGGCGAGAAAGAGGTTTGCGTGTGTGTGTGTGTGTGTGTGTGTGTGTGTGTGTGTGTGTGTATACATGTGTGCATATGTGTGTTTGGGTGACTGGGTAAAATAGACTGCCTGGGCTTGAAGGACAATGAGGGAAATGTAATACTGATTGATTGACTGTGTCCTAGACTGGGTATATGCAAAGCAGGACAAACGTGTGTGTGTGTGTGTGTGTGTGTGTGTGTGTGTGTATCTCATGGGAGCTGGTGTATGCAGAGCTTGGCAGAGCCGCTCTCCAGAACACAACAAATAGGATTAAAATGCAAAATGCAGGCAGCAAAGTAACAAGGCAAGTGGCTTGGGCCTTTTTAACATATGCTGAAAAATTTGCAGTTGGAAGGGCGACATCAGATCAACTCTGGCCTTTGTCATATTGGCGCCCCGTCATTGGTCCAAGGCCGGCCCGAGATCACCGCCAGCTACTGACCCCGCCTTTTCTAACTGAATCAGTCCCGGGTACTTAAAAAGCAGGTAGTGATTTGTCATGAGGTTTATATACAGTAGCATGACTTTAGCTGTGCTGCTCTGCACTTTCAGCCATTACTTGTACTGTGACTGTAACAGAAGATGAGGCTGCATTGATTTAACATTATGATCCATGTGTGTAGTGAAATTTAAGATTCCTTCAAAGCAAATGCACATTGATGAATTCTACAACAAATATGTAATCAATTAAATCAATCATACCCATCATATATGCTATTTTGAGTAAAAGTCCAAAAGTGTTTCCATTGATAAATTCAGCCCCAGTTTGAATGTAAACAGCAGCAGATTCTGGATGCATCTGAGGTTTACATGGTTACTTTAAAGGACTCAACATCCAATCTTGCAGGATTTGGTTTCTCTGGGTGTTTACCTGAAATCTTCTATATTTTTATTGGATCACTCAGAAAACAGTCAGCCAATCAGAAGAGAGGCCTCCTACTACATTGAGATGGTTTTTGTTTCTTAAAACCACAAATATATCTTCTTATGGATCAACACTTCAAATAAAACACAGTATATAATATATACAATATGGGACCTTTAAAAAACAAAGACACCAGTCTAGTGTTTTGCATGAATATTATAATATATTAGAGGTTTATTAAATCCAGATTCATTAAAATCATTTTCGGTCCTTTCAACTCTGCATGAGTGAGTGAGATCTTTATGGAAAGCTATTCCTGTGAAGTGCATTTATAAATTCCTTAATTTTGCTTCCTTCATCTGAAGTTAAGGCTTCAACTTTTTACCGTAGCTCATTCTGCCACTCCACTTGATGTCATCACTGTGAGATTTTAGTGTATCTGCTCACTGAAAATATAATTCACTTTAATGCCTGGCAACCTCCCTGTCGTAATGTAGCATGTAGATTTTTGTGATTTTCCAAGCAGTTAGTTAGACACGCCGTAATAAAACCTGGAATTGAGGTGTGATTCAAACAACACACACACACACACACACACACACACACACACACACACAGCTGCAAACATAATCACATATGAATATATAAAATACATAAAAACACAATCTTATAACTGCTGTTTTGTTCTTAATGTAAATGACTCCAGCTAACATCCACAACAAGTCCTACACCAACAGATAACATGTGCGTATGTGTGTATGCAGCCTTGAGGTGTGGTTCTTTATGCATGTGTGTATCAGTGGATGTTGTTTGTTTATTTTATGGGGGGGGCGCTGGCTGTCAGGAAGAGGCCCCGCCATGATTCAAGGGTTATTACAGCATCGCTGTAGCATGCACAGGCCGTAGCTCATTACCAGATTGCATTCATATACGTCACACCAACACCAACATGCACATACACATGTCCTCATGCTCACTTATATGCATGCGCACACGTGCAGTGCACTTACTGGCACACGCACACGCACAAAGAGGAATGAATATATGGATGTTAAGGATTCTCTGATGTGAAGAAAGAAGAGGAAAGGTGGGGGAAAATTGATCCTTCGCTCAGAATATATCGCCAATGGACTGCGAGTTGGCCGTGTGGCATATTAATGCTGTTGTCTGACGAGTTGGAGTAGAGGCAGAAACAGCAGAGGGTAGAGAATTTCCATCACCCCTCAGAGAGAGAGAGAGAGAGAGAGAGAGAAACAGATGGATGGAGGGGAGAGAGAGGGAGAGAGTGTTTCGGTCTCTGAACACTTGCAGCGGAGCAGGTTGTGCTTTTCTCTGCTGCTGCAGACAGTAGGTGTAGTCATCCATATCAGGGGCCCCTCCGAGGTCTGAAGGTGCTTGGGAGGTGATACAGTGTGTTTGGAGTTTAACAGGGCTCCTTTCAAGGCATTCATCTGTATCTGTTAGAGTTTACAGCCCACAGGTTTTGCACTACACTCCTATGTGTGCATGGCGGTGTCTGGTACGGTGGCCCTGAAGGCTCAACGCACTGCAGCTTAAGAAAACACATGCAAACAGACAAAACACAAACACATTTAGAAAACATCTTCATCAGTTTGACAACACATAACACTGCAAGCACTCACAGCACAAGTGTTTCCAGGGGACACTAAAAAGTTATGAAGGTGGCTGGGACGCACTCGTACATCCATGCACTTGTTGTTCAATGCTTTTAACGTCAACAAGAGCAGGTTCATCACCTTTTAGTGTCCCCTGGAAACACTTCCGTTGTCGTCCCTGCTGCTTCCAGCTTTTCAGTATGTGGTTTTGTTGTGAGGATTTGCAGCACATGTCAAATTGATGAAGATTTGTTTGTCTTTTGTCTATTTGCACATGTTTTCTTAAGTTGTGTTGTGCGCTCAGGGCCACCGTAGTCTGGACTATATGGACATTTATATTTTGAAATTTTGAGTTTTACTCAAAAGAAACAAACTCTGAAGACTTCTGATGTCGTCATCCATCACAGTAATAGATCACACACCTTCACTGTGAACAGGAACGGTTACATTTTGCATAGTTTCAGCAGAATACTAATAATCAGGATATTTCATTCCGATAAAAGTTCATGTCTCCACGCTGAAGACCATGAGGCTTTCCGTTCTCTGCATTTTTACTAATAATATCAAACATTCTCTGCAGGCTATTGTAGGAAATAATACCTCCTTTTGGATGAACCTGTGCAGTGGTGTTTGCACTAAATGGCAAGTCAATCAAGAATCAATGGGTGACAATTTTGTGAATTCTGGAGGGTGAGCTCTAAAGATCCCCGGAACCTTACTGCCTCTATATTAACTGCTTGAAATGAAATAAAAGTTGATGTAAATTAAATTAGATTAAATTAAAAATCAGTGTCGCTCCACCAGAATGATTTTTCCTGCAGTGTATGCAGAAGGTTTTAAAGCATCATTTAGATCTTTATGTTGGGAAGTAAAAATCAAAGGTAATGTAATGGAACAGTTAACTGAATAAATGAATTACCCCATACGCAAATGCAATTACATATATATTGAATTTCTATATATGAAATATATTTACATATAAAATAAAAATATATGTAAAAATCAAATATGAAACCTATTAGAAATTGGAACAATTTCATATATTGACATATACGTCCAGCCCATACAAATATGTATTCTTATGTATGTATTATTATCAATATATATCCATCCCACAACCTGTCAATATCTGTTGATATTTTAAACTGTAGGGTCTAAAAGTCTGAGAGCACTTTCCCAGAAAGGGAAGACAGACATGTACTTATGGCCCCACTGTAATGATATTTAGAATCACGGATGTGTGTTATTTACTTCAAATCAGAGTAAAGACGTGTCGGCCCAGAATCCAGAAAACTCATTTTTGGCCTTGCTCCCCCACTGGCTGAAGGTTAAACAGAGACCTTCACCTAAATCAGTTCACATCACATCACCATGCCACCCCGTGCGGGTAAGGGTGACCCCCACGTGTGTGTTTATGTGTGTGTGTGTGTGTGTGTGTGTGTGTGTGTGTGTGTGTGTGTGTGTGTGTGTGTGTGTGTGTGTGTGTGTGTGTGTGGATGATGAAGGATGGCCATAGGCTGATTCTACCACTACAAACAATACAGGCCATCTGCTTTGTGTCCCTGCTGCCAAACACTGAGCCAAACCTCTACACAGGCCTCTGCGCCTCTGCTGCTCTCTCTGCCAGCTCCACTCGCAGTTTCATCTCAGGAACATTCCCTCCATCCTTTTTTTTTACCTTTAGCTAAATCCTGTCAAGTTGTCAGGTTCTTGTCAGATGTTTTTAAGTTTTAAGTTAAAGGTGTGATTGATCTTTTTTCAGCTCCTGTCTGAATCAGCAGAGAATAGGAAATGTTTTTATGAAATGTTATGTAATTTCAATCTGTCACTTTTTTTTATATATTTTTCATTGTGTGAAAATGATACAGACACAATTTAATCATAATATCTCAAAACAACCTGTCTCCTAAAAATGATACTTCTACACAACTAAACTGCAACAGCAAATATGTTTTGTAAGAAATCTAATTACATCTTCTGTTATTTGATGTGGAAAAGTTATAATGTTTAACTTTTCCACATTAAAATGTCTAAAATCAACTAGACCTATGTTATATATTTTGTTGAGTTGTGTACTTATATTATCCCATGGTTGCAGTTTAGTTGCATGAAAACATAATTTCTCAAAAAGGCTTTGCTTCCACCAACATTTGGAAATCTGCTCCGGTCTTGTTTCCTGTAATCAATCTGATCTAATGAATCTACAAGTTAATATTGAGAGAGTAAGTCATGTTCGATTTTCATGTGACTGCACATTAAATGCCATGGTGGACATGTAAATATACATCATGTGCATCATGTGCAGCAGTCTCTGGATCAGTCTGGACATCCAGTCTGGTGAAATAAATCTGTTTCCTGACATTTCCAGGTTGATTTTACTCAGAGAATGCTAACAGACCTAAAACCATGGGTTAGCTGTGTTATCCACCTGAAAATAGTCCCTAACAAACACACCATTTCCTCCTGTTCTTGAAATCTAGTATCCATCAGTTTTATGAAATTACTGAGCCCCTTTTTGAAAGAAGTAAACTATATATCTGTGAGTCATTTTTATAGCATAGCTTTGTCATTAGGCGCCAGCTGAGACACACACAGGGCAGATGGACCAACACGTTGTTGGGTTTTCTCGACAGTAAGAAAACTAGAGCACAGCAGCAGCCATGTGCTTTAAATGTTCAGGGGATTTTCTGCAAATGAAAATATGAAACTTAGTGTTGTAACATATTGTGCTCCTTCCCACCTCTGCATCTGTGTGTGTGTGTGTGTGTGTGTGTGTGTGTGTGTGTGTGTGTGTGTGTGTGTGTGTGTCTGTCAGTTACAGGCTTTCCATACCCCAGCACAGGAGCAGCCATGGCCTACAGAGGGGCCCATTTGAGAGGGAGGGGTCGGGCCGTCTACAACACGTTCCGCGCCGCACCTCCTCCTCCACCCATCCCTGCCTACGGAGCGTGAGTGGCTGCGAGCACGCACAAACACATGCACACTTCCAGCCGACACAAACACACGATAATCAAATAAACACTGTATGACAGGTCTCTAAGACTGAAAACACGCGACTGCACAAATCTAATTCACAGTATTATTCAGACACAGGGGATAACACACACACAAAAACACACACTCACACACAAATATATACATACTCACACACACACACACACACACACACACACACACACACATATACACACACGCAGTTATAGAAGAATAGTGAGTGGAAAACAAAACCGCCGCCTTCTAATAGAGCGGAAAATTGCTCTTTGATTCCAGAATGGCCAAATTTGTCTCTCTTTTTTCTAATGTGTCATTCTTTATTTGGCGGTGAATAGACTGCTATGACCTGCCCTGCACACTCCAATGGGCCCGCTTCAGAGAGCGAGAGACCTCGTGGACGTGAAGGGGGGAGACATGGAGAGTGAGAGAGAGAATAGATGACTGAGAGAGTGTTGTAGGGGTTGAAAGAAAGAAATGCAGATGGAGACAGAGAGAGTAAAGGCAGGAGGCTGAGAGAAGAATAATGTATGTGGTACAGTTGGTCATCAGTCACTGACTGTATGGTGGGAATGTAAATTAATTTTCTTTAATTTAGCTTTTAACAATTAGTTTATAGTTTAAAACTTTAAAAACAAAATCAACTTGTAATATTTTATTTTGAAAAACAGAAAAAAAAACATCAAAGAAAATGTGCTGCTGGCTGCATTTATGAAACAAACTCATGGAAATCAGAGCCTCTCTGCTTGGACATCTCAGACTGGGTATTGGAGGACTTGAGGGAGTTCAGGGGGGCTTTAGTGGTGCCACAGCCTTGGAAGAATCAGCTGTAAAAATTGACAAAACCTAGGAAACGCTGGAGCTGTTTACAGGAGTCAGGAGGGGGCCGGTCGGTCACAGCTCTCACCATCTGAATGTTGCCACACACCCCAGAAAGGACACAGTGGAAATAACATTTATCTACATTCATTAAAGAGTTCATTTCCCAGAAGCTTCTGGAGAAACAGTCCAGACATGCAGAACGTGTCACTGTGTGGTTATGTAGAAAATCAGGATGTCGTCTACATAGATGAAGACATATTTGTTGCCCACTGTTGTTTAATGTCTAATGTTTGATGTCCTCTGTCAACAGTGTGGTCTACCAGGATGGTTTTTATGGTGCAGAAATATATGTGAGTCAAACTCTATTTATATGAATTTTCATTTATTGTCAATAATGTGGTGCTGGGTGTCTTGAGCATGTGATCCAGCGCTTCCCTCAAAGTCAGCTGTGTTTGCAGCTAATTGTTGGTGACCATCTTGTGTTCCTAACTGGAGGTGGTATTGAACTCCCCTGTCTCTTCTCAGGGAGGGTACGCAGCTTACAGATATGCCCAGCCAGCTGGTACCGCTGCAGCTGCGTACAGCGACAGGTATGTTGGCTTCCATGTTCTGTGAAGGTGTCGTCGTAAAAAATTTCATTTGCATGCACGTTCATCAAAAAGACGTCGTGTGTGTTTCCCTTACCTGCCTTCGAACCGAAGGCGTACACAGACGTTTTTGCTTTTTGGTGGCTCCTTTGCTTCTCAAGTCACCGAACAACTTTGACATATTGCATCAACAAAAATTGATATTGGTAGAATTTTCCCCGGAAAAAAATGCAAAATATGTTCTGCATATAAACGTGCTTTAGTTAATGCTTCCGACAGCCCTGCAAGCATAATGTCACTTTACAACCATTTCGAAATTAGCAACACAAAAATATTAGAATTTTTAATTGTATTCAGCTGAATGCTTTACATATTTCAAACTCCAGTTCATACATTGATTTAAAAGAAAAAGAAAAACAAGCAGCTGAAATGCAGCAGGGACAGGAAGGACAACTCTACTCTATGAATAAGTGGGACAAATAAGTGCCTTTTTAATGGTGGCATTGATGGCATATAGTTGGCATTTTAGTCTAGAGTGAGTATGGAAAATGTAAAATTTATTATATTCTATAGTGATTTTGGTCGAGACAGGAGAAGTGAAGAAAGTCCTATATTGCTAAACTGAGTACTTTTGTCCATGTCGGGATCCTGTAGGAAGATTTTACCAGGGATCTAATTCTGATTCCCTGAAGTTAGCCTGCTCTGGAGAAGCTTAGCCATGCAATGTAGGTTACCATGGTGATCTACCCTGGTTAACAGAGCCAGAAAATCTTGAGTTAAGTCCACACATAAATGGTTAGGCCCCTAATCTTGCTTTGTGACAAAAGGAGTGCAGCACAGGGAGGAGAGAGCAGTGTGGTCCACTCCATCTTTCACTCGTCATTCCTCTTGGAGCTCCCTGTCTCCAACCTCTAATCCATGAACCTCTGGGGCCTTGAGCCCTACCCTACCATCCCTGCCCTTACCCCTGCCCTTGCCCCCTGCTCCTGCCCTGGCCCTGGACCCCGCTCTGCCCAGCACCGCTGCTCCTCTCTCGGTGCAGCTGTCCCCAGCTCTCTGGGAGCCTGCAGTGTGCCAGTGATTCCTCCAGATCAAAAGTGATATGTATTTACAGAAAAAACATGTGCGTGTGTGTCTTTGAGCATTGCGCACACCCACTACCTACACAGTCTAGGTGTGTGTGTGTGTGTGTGTGTGTGTGTATGAAGGTGCTTGGGGAGCTAATCATAGGGAGATTGAGCATGTCAGGCCTGATAAGAAACAGCCACAGCAAGAGCCTGTAGGCCTCCGATAATGTAAGATTTATCAGAGGCGAGGAGCGAGCGGCGTGCTCAGGAGAATTATGAACAGAGCGGAGCAGGTGAGGGGGCATGTCTCTCTCCAGAAGACTTATTTCATTTCCTTTGTTTTTCTTCTCTCTCACATTCCCTCCTTCCGTTATTCGTTCTCCCTCTGTGGCTGATGTGTAGTGTATCCCTCTTCACTCTCTCCCCGTTTCATCTTTTATTCTGTGTCTCTCTCATTCTATTTTTTAAGCTCTCCTGATTTAAAGGGAAGCCCGGGCCGTGAGGTGGAGCTGGGAGGAGATGGGGCAAAGGCTGGGGGGGCTGTAGAGGAGTTTTATTTATTGTGGGATAAGAGAGGTCTTACACAGACTGAATGGGAGACTCTTCCTCTATTCTGTCTCTCTAGAGTGTGTGCACACACACACACACACACACACAAAAGACTTCCACTGTCTGCACTTGAGACCGTGTAAGAGGACTGATCTTCAAATGCACTTTGTCCTTCTTCCTTCATTTTTCAAATAGCATTAGCGCAAAGACAACCCCTTTAACCCTTTAACAGCCACACCCCTCGAGACACTATATTTTACAGGTAACTATAGGTTTCTACGGAAACCCAGAGGGGCAGAATATGAGTTTATGACTTAAGAACAGGTGAAAGAAAAGGTTTTACTGGGATAATCTTTCTAAAGTTCCTTAATTTTTGTTTCATGTGTGAAAAAGTTTCACCAGGATCATATTTCTAAGTTCCTTTTTTGTAATCTGTTAAAACAGGCGAGGAGAAAAGTTTTACCTGGTTCATTTTTTCCAAGTTACTTTTCTGTGAGAATAGGTGAAAAAAGTTTTGCCAGGTGAAAAAAATTTTTAGTTACTTTTTGTTTTCATCTGTGAAAACAGTAACTTGGTACACACTTAGCAATTATTAATAACACTGCAAATACTATTTATATTTATCACATGACCATTCACGCACAGCGGCCATGTGCTTGCTGGTGTAAACAGGAAGCAGATTGTCTACTCTGCATTTGTTTGCTTAGTTGCAGAAAATACTACCAACGAGGAACAGCTATGGCAAAAAGTAAGACCAGAGATTTCTAAACATTACAAAATGTAGAGTGTGACCAGTCAGGGAAGGATACATCATGACTGATAAGACTGGATCAGGAAGCGAACATGGGGTGTCCGCGTGATCGGTTCCGACAGTCTAAGTTTCAAAGTAAAGTGAGACCAAAAGTCTCCGTTTTAGAGGCTTAAAAAACTCACCTGGACACCAGGCATAAACGCAGCAAATTTACACAGTCCTATTACTAACTTTGCCTGAATGTCAGCCATATTTGATGATCGTACTTGCAAGCAACCAGATGTGTGTCTGGCTGTCCTTCCTGCTAAATAGCATCGAGCATATCCAGCAGTCCTGTTTCTCCTGGCTCATCAGCTTGGTGTGACCCTGGCATCTCTAGTTGTGTCCATTGTGTCTGAAGTGATTCCAGAAAGTTGTTAGAAAGAAAATAAAATCAGTCAACTTCTATTTCTTTTGAAATTGGTTATAATAGGTTGTTAGTATATGAAGTATGCTGGGCTATCTTATGATAAAACCAGTGGGTATGAAAGAAAACGTGGTCCTTTGGTCTTTGCCCTTCATGACCACCGCTTTGGTTGATAAAATTACATCCTGGGTTACTTTACCACTGGCATACTGTAAATGTCCAGTTTGTCCAGAGTCCATCAGGGAGTTCAGGCAGGAAGTTAAGTATACTTAAGTAATAAGTGGAGGGTTGTGGGAAACTGAGACATGAAGCCTCCACATATATTACATGTTTTCATAGTACTATCAGTCCAGTTCTGCATTGTTCTAGCGGCCCCACAGGTGGAGCAGTAGGTTCATTGTTTAGTCAAAACATTTTTAATGCCGAAACATTAAAAACATTCACCCAATGTGCAAATATTTAGCTTTTATGTGTTTTATATCATTGTAAACTGAATGTTGAACTATTGATCATTTTGTGGTTGATCTATTGTTATTTTCATGCCATATATTTTTTATTAGGCATGCTATATATAGTGATGGTCCAGAAAGTACTCAGATAGTCTGTCTATACAGTGTACTATATATACAATATACTAAAGTACTACTGTAGTAAACTGCTCTAGGTTTTTACTCCAGGAAAAGTCATGCTGCATTAGCTACTAGCAGTTCCTGTTCATGCTGTAGTCATGGAGACAGAAGACGATCACTGGATTACTATTAATACTGAAGAAATCATCTGTTCTATGATTTCTAAGCAGATTTTTAGGGATTTATCTTATTTGCCATTTCACCAGAAAGAGACCAGCAGCCTGTGAGTCACATTTGACTGAGACTAATCAGGAAATATTAGTGATAAATCAATGATGAAAAAATAAAACAGACTATTTGCAGTCCTCAAAACCACCTCCTTCCTCCCTCCATGTAAACTCCCACCACCTCTCCTCAGGTCTCCCTCTATAACACATAGTCTAACACATAGTGTGCCTGCGCAGCCACTTATCTTTGCCCTCCAGACCTATGTTGGCTTCCCTCTACTTTTAGAGGAGAATAAACAAACAAGACAGGAAGAGAGGAATATAAATAAAGCGGTCGGTGGCATCAGACAAAGAGGAATGGAGGGGTGGAACGAGAAAAGAGAGCGGTGTTGAGGGAGGGGATTAGTTCCAAGCCAGTGCTGGTGAAAAGACCGGAAATAAGCCTCGGGAGACAGACGGAGAGAGATACAGGGGGAGATGGAAGATAGGAGACACGTCGCCTAGGATAGGAGGAGAGAAGGAGGTGAAGAAGAGGGCGGTGTAGACGGAGGAGAAGGTACGGGACATCATCAGAGAAATGTTCCGCCCTTTGTTTTTTAGCGTCCTCTTTCTTCTAAATATTTTTTCTTTACAAACCTATATTTCCCTTCTCCCCTGCGTCTTCTGTCTTCTGTCTCCGTCTCCACACCCCAAAAGGATGATCTTCTCATTTTTCTCCTTGTTCATAATATTATTTCTCCCTCCCTTCAGCCATCTACTACTCTTATCACTCCGTCCATTTCTTTTCTTATCTTTCTCCCTCTTTTTTTCCCCTCTCTGGCTGACGTTACTTTTATTGCAATCCTTCCCCATCAACCGGAAGATAAAACACTTTTCCTCATAAATTGAAATGGGTAAAACAAATCATTGCAATCACACACTCTCACCTTTACAGCGTACATTTATAGGGAAACATCGATTGCATTTTCATCCCATAGGTCTGTCCTTAGCGTGAGTGAGAGGGGGAAATGATTATAGATCTCTCCTCCAGACCTCAGTTAAAATCGACGACCCAGTGCCTTATGTGTCTCATGCATACTCATTTTAGCACTCCCTATCCATTATCAGAGCTATTCAATCAAAGCCAACATGCACAAGGTTTATGTCTAGTGGTTGGAGTTGGGGAAGGGGGAAACAATTAACAGTATTTCCCAGCTGATTAACTTCACCTTTGATTTGTACTGGTTCAAAGAATCCATATAGTTTTATGTTTGGGGAATAAGTCAAAATGTCACTCTGCGTCTGAATCTACGGCCTCATATACAAAAAAACGTCCCCAGAGCGCCACAGCTGTCCTAACTTGCTAGGAGTTCCAAGCAGATGGTAAATACAGGGTGATGTACACCCAGTTGGCACTTTATTAGGTACACTTAGCTAGAGCTAACACAGTCTAATACAACAGTCCGGTAATAAATCCTCCCTTCGTTAAGGTTATAATGTTCAGTTTTTACTGAGATCGTTTCAGAGAGGTCTTGATACCATTGTGTGGTCACTTGTCATGAGGATGTAGTTTATGTACTGTGTCATACAGAGAGGCGTTTCTGTAATTTAGGGAAGTTTCAGCAGCACAAATGGTGGATTGCTGCCTTCGGGTTGGGATGGAGTTTTTGCTCCAAGTGAAGGAGTTCAAGTACCTTGGGGGGGGGGGTAGTTCATGAGTGGGGTAGGATGGAGTGGGAGATTGGTTCAGCATCTGCAATAAAGTGGGTGTTGTACCGGAGTGTTGTGGTGAAGAAGCAAGGCAAAGCTCTCGATTTTACCAGTTGATCTTTGTTCCAGCCCTCACCTACGGTCATGAGCTTTGGATAGTGACTGAAAGAATGAGATCATGGGTACAAGCAGGTGAGACGAGTTTCCTCCGCAGGGTGGCTGGGTTCAGCCTTACAGATAGGATAAGCAGCTCTGACATCTGGGGGAAGCTCGGAGTAGAGCCGCTGCTCCTTCGCATCGAAAGGAGCCAGATGAGGTGTTGGTTCGGAAATCTGGTTAGGAAGCCTCCTGGGTTCCCTCCATTGGAGGTCTTACTGGCACGTCCGACTGGTAGGACTCCTTGGGATGGACCCAGAACATGCTGGAGAGATTATATATCTTATCTGGCCTGGGACACCTCAGGATCCCTCAGGAGGAGCTGGAAAATGTTGCTAGGGAGAGGGACATATGGAACATCTGGACTAATTTGCTTGACCTGCTGCCACCCGTCCCGAATCAACACCTCTCTAAAACAGTGTCAACACAGACTGAACATTATAACCTTCATGAAGGTGGGACTGTTGGATTGGACTGCATGAGTTTTAGTTAAGTGTCCACAGGAAATGAGGGAAATAAAATCTAGATCTCTAATTTTAAAAAACGAGTTTGTTCAAATAAATACTGATAGCATTAACCTACATTTGTCACTCCACTCAGAACCGAATGCTATTACCACATTATTATAGATGCATAAGCCTTGAAACAAGGGTGGAACTTTTTTTTAATAATTTTTGTTATTTCAGCAGATGTTAATTATCTGTAGTCCATATTCCTTTATGAAAATATGTTTTATTAAAGCACCACACAGCAGGTTGTATTCTGAATGGTTTCTGGGGCTCTGTGCACAATATAATAATGCTACAATGTGTAGTCTGTTATTTGTTGTGTGTGTACCTGAGGGGTACTTAAAGGTATGTCAACAGGAGCCCACCATTCAAAATTTGCCCCTGGGTTCCCTAGCAAGTTGATCCAGCCCTACCTGGGCCCAGGGTGCAAACCACTGCTTAATTAAGAATGTTTTCAGGGCACATTCACAGAGTTTCTAACTCATCTGAGACAGGAATGATTTTAATCCCGGTCAACCGCTATGCACAAGCTCCCTGGAGGGAAACTGTCATGCTTGATAAATGTAGGTCCTGATCTTTGCAGTATATCCATAGGTTGTGTTTAGCTACATTTGTCTGCACATTAAACACTGTTTCTGTCTGTTTTCTCCTTCATAGTTACGGCAGAGTCTATGCAACAGCAGACCCGTATCACCATACGATTGGTCCTGCAGCCACTTACAGTGTGGGCACTATGGTGAGTCTGTTTTCTGTTTCTTAGCCGCTGACTGTATGAGATGTCGTGTTGTCACACTGTTGTCTTTGTTAACATACTGTATGAGCTCCAGGACAGGGGGAAGGGTTACTGAACTGTTCATATAAATGAAACATTTAACAACATTTAATTAATAACACATTCAGTCATTTGCTGGCATGCCTTAGTAACAGCCTTGGAAGATCTTAAACAGAAGAGTCTATTCTTACTTGTTGTTCCTGTGAGTTGTGTTTCCCTCTGAGAGATCCATTTTAATGTTTAATGTGAATCTTTGCCACTTCAGTAAATGAAAAAGGGACATTGCCTTATTCTCATACTCCCTATTCAATTTCATTGGCCTGAAGCAACTTGCTTGAAATCCAATTGAGACTGAGAATTCCTCCCCACAGGAAACAGTCTCTTCAAATTTTGCAAGGGGAGTCGAATGGTTAATGTTTGTTTTTAGCTAGCTTTGCAGCTAACATCAAAGATGAAAAAAAAAACTCTCTAAAGAAAAGAAAGAGAGCACCCCAGAAGATGGGGAGCAAACAGAAAGTACAATTTGTTTTCTTTCGAGGGCGTGGGTAGGGACTTCCTCCAAAGATTAACGACCATCTAGTACATGCCTCAACGTGCCGTGGGAGATTAAAGCAGAAAGAGAAAAAAAAAAAAAAAAAAAGTCTCCAAAAGAAGGAAAAGTAGGAGATGGAGAAGGAGAATCAAAGTTTCTGGTAGCAAAGCTGTTGCTTGGTGCAGCATCTTGGACTCCAGACAGATGAGGGTTAATGCTGAGTGCTGACGTGTTTGTGGTGATGGAAATCGAAAGCCCTACCACCTCCCCGTGCGTCCCCCCAAACACCCCCTCCCCTTCCCTTCCCCTCCTAGTGCAGCTGCTAGCTAAAAGCCTTCATTAATTACGACCATTTTTTTCCTCTTCATTTACTTAATTAAAACAGTGGCCTGTGTTTTCTTCCTTATTACTCTACACTTTCTTCTCTTTTTTCTTCAAATTACTCCTCCCCTTTTCCTCATCCTCCCATGTGTGAGCCAAACCCCTTACTACAAATCTTTATTCTAGATACTCAACATTAAAAACAAACACAAAACAATTCATCTTAAACTTTATCATACCTCACGAACTGCAAACTTTTCAGAGCTAGGTAATAATGGTTTGATGAAGGTAGAATTATTGGTTGTGTAAGTGAGTTATTCAGCAATATTTTAAATGCTAGTGAATCCACTCATTTTCTACATCTGTCTACACCTGTGTTTTAGGTGTGGACAGGATGAGACATTCTGGACAAGGTTGACCAAAAATAGTCAGATATCTGGATGCAGACTTTGTGGGCAGGACTGGGTTATACCAACAGATTCATGTTAGAGGGTTTATCAGACACCAATGCTGCCAGTACTTCAAAGCAACCATCATCTTATCCTCCGTCAGTGTTTTTTCCACAAGAAAAAAGCTCATTTAGCTTAAAATGTGACTCTTGCTGGCAGTTTTGAATCATTGAATGATCATGAATCATTCTATTTCAGAGATATTGAAGCTTTAAGAAATGTATGATTTGAATATTAATGCTTGAGGTGTCTCATCATATGCCAAAAAAAAGCCATGATGGTTGTCTTTTGCTCGTCCTATTGTCCTGCCCCGTTTTGCACTAATTGAGATTTTTACATGTGTCAGCGAGTGTCAGGGAATTTATTCACTACTTTGTTTCCTGAGTATCAAAAAGAAAACCTATGAAACTTATACATCTATGCTCATGTACATACAGCAATCAAAAACACACAGTCACATTATTTCCCTTCACTAATGTCCTAACTGCCTTGTGCACAAAATCCCTCTCAATTAAACAAAAGCCAAGAGGAAAAAGGGAGGAAAGTTTCTTTGGAGGAAAGAGAGAAGTTCATTTTAATATTCATATTACAAACAAAGGTTCTACACTGAATACTGATTGGAGCTTTTTCATCTTTGATGTTGCAGGCTAGCCTTTACAGAGGAGGGTGCAGTCGCTTCACTCCCTACTAGAAAAGAGAGAGACACGTCCCCTTTCCTTCCCCGCAAAACAGACAAAAAAAAAAAACAAAAACAAAACAACAACAAAAGAAATCACTAAATAACCATCATTACCCTCTTTATGGAAAACTAAAAACAAAATGCTTCCAGATGGCAAATGTGACCCTGAAATGCAAGAATCATTCTCAAGTTGCTTCCCTTTCTACAGAGTGTACACATTGTCATTTATTAATGTAATGTACTTATTTTGGAAAAGAACATTTTTGTTACTCTGTTTTGACTCGAATGTATTTGCAATGAAATGTCTGTGGTGGAAAAAAAGACAAAGTGGGGAAAGAGTTGATGAAGAGAACTTTTAGTCTTCTTCTTCTCACTCTTTCTCCCTTTTATTGCTCTGCAGCTCAGCTCCTTTGGAGTGGCCTTTTGCGCTAGTTTTAATTCCATCTAATTTCCCTACCTTTATTGTTTCAATTAGTCATTTCCCCCATATACATTAAGAGCACTAATGTTCAGCAATTCCAGTTTGGGCAACAAATTTCAGATTGAATTTATTAAGTAAATGATACAGCCATTCCACCCCCTGACAGAACTGGCTCCATTGTAAGTGAGCCAATAACTGGAGCTGAGTTTCAGACTGTCTTAATGGGACTCAGAGCTGTTGAGCCCAAAGGAGGTGAAACTGTAAAAAAAAAAAAAAAAAATGGCTCCCAGGAAGTGATGCATTAAGAAACTCAGAAAGTGAGAGGAAGAGCGTGATATATTACTGAATCTGAATGCAGGAGGAAGTGATGTATAGCAGGGTGTGGAGCAAGAGCTATGGCAGCCATTGCAAAATGGGCAGCAGTGTGTTAGAGCCCATTGATCGCTGGCATAGTGCCAGAGGCATGAGGTATCCCATTACTGCTGAATGGCTTTAAAGGAGAACACTACATGATTTCCACACACAGGGCTTCTCACTGTTTCATGTCTTCACATCCTGCACACACAAAGCAATAATCCCACGTTTGCTGTATATGTATATGTAGGAATACTGACAAATATTTTTGACTTATTAGTGAACAGATGTGAGGGTGTCATCTTGAATTTACCTTTCTTTTAATTTTTTCTTTTAATACTGTTTTGTTAAAGCTGCATTAATTACATTTTGGCCACTAGGGGGCAGAAAAATATCAAAACATCCTGAAGGATACAGCCACCACTTATCACAGGCTTACATTGTTAGGGCTAACATGTTAGTGTTGGTGTCCACCGGATGAATGTCAATCAAATATTCACTCTCCTTTTACTGTAATCTAATGATAACACTGAATTTCATTTCATTTCACTGTCGTCAGTCTGACGTCCTGCTAATAAGAGACCTAACCAATCAGTAGTGAACGACATATCTGTCCCATAGATGGGATTTGGATGCTGGATGCAGATGTTTTCAGATAAGATACAAAATACCAGCTGTGTCCAAATTAAGAGGCCACATCCTTCGAAGGCTGCATTTGACAACTGATTGCATCACAGCGGCGTTACTATGCTGTCCCATTTTGAAAGCTCCATCAAATGCGGCTGGGAAATGGCGTCCTTCTTTTCCCAGGCCATGAAAGATTCAGAGGGTGGATCCTTCGCAGCCAAACATATCCCAAGACTACACTTTTAAATGTAAGTACTGTGTTTCAATTCAATTAAATATTTAAAACTACAAATGTTAAAAACCAAGGATAATTAAAACCTCAAATTTTCATTTGAATAATATGGCTAAGGGAAGTGTTAAGTTACGTGATGTTAGCTAGCTAGCTACTTGGAGCCACTGTGCTTGCTGTAGCTCAGCTGCTCACATCCAATCTATGTCACAGCGTTTGAAAGTCTTTAAAGCATTCACTTTCAAATTTAAGAGATTCAAAGGCTGACTTCTAACTTACCACAATGGCAATTTTATAGATAATGTATACTTCATGTGATGTATATAAATGGACCAAGGTGAACAGATTTAGACAGGATGTGGACCCAGACAGTTTAACATCACTTTCAAAGTCCAGTACAGACGTTGGTATTGATAAGATCTTGGTTAATTTGCTACTTAAGCTGCTTTTGTTTGTTGGTGTGAAGCAAAACTTACTCTGACATTTCATTGTGTTTTAGGAAGCACGGAGCAGACAGAATGATGACCTGTTCACTGGAGCTAAATATTCAGCCACTGTAGCTTGGAGGTGAAGCAACAATAGGCCATTTGTAATATCCTTATTTGGCTATCTTGTATATTAGAACTCATTCTATACAAACACCATAAAAATAAGACAACCCACTAGAGGGGGCAGTAACCTTTTTCTTTGTTGTGTTATTTCTAGTGCTTTCAGGCGCGGGGGGGGGGGGGGGGGGGGTGTATGTACATGTGATTTTAAACTGAAATTGCATTTGTTTTAATCATGCAAGTTAATAAACACACTTGTTTGAAGTTTGAAGTTTGAAGTTTGTTTTGCTGCTGTTGTTGTGGACTACATGCTATAATTGATTTTCTCTGCCTCAGGATGGCAAGTGTTCAGGGTCAGGAGAGGGAGTGAGGGGGAAACCCACTGCTGCAACTTGGCCATGGTTTGTCCTCGTGGATGAGGTGTTGGGACAGAGGCATTCCACCCACCCACCCCCACCATCCTAATTACCTACATCCCTGAGGACACACCAGGGCCAAGTGCAGCAGTGGATGACCAGGAGGAGGAGGAGGAGGAAAGCCAGCCAGCAGCAGAGGAAAGAAAGAGAGAGAGGGAATGAGCCTCCTCGGGTGATAAAAAGAAGACATGAGGTCATAGAGAGAGGCAGAGGAGAGGGTCATCAAATAAAGTATGTGTTAAATACATTGTTTATTTCATTTGCAGCGATCTTTACAACTATGTAAAACAACAAAAACATAAGAACTTTAATGTCTGCAGGTCCTTAAATAGTCATGAATTAAAAATCTATATCATAAGTTGGTGTTAATGTGTACTTTTGTTCAGCTGAGAAGGGAGTCCCTGCTGGTGCTGCTGGACCTGGATGGGCAGCCACAATAAAGACTCTGCTATATATTCTGCCATCTTGGGTGGTCTCCAGTGTGTGTGGAGATACCACCAGGTCTTCTCCAGGGTCTTTGGGAGGTGGACAATGAAAAAAGGTATTCCAAACACTCTGGAGACCACCCTGTATGATGTCCCACTTACCAGCAAGAGAAACACCAGGGTCTCAATCATGGCAACCAGCACAGGAACAGGTTTATTCTGCAGTTCAGGGATATATTTATCTATCTACCTACATAGCCATAGCACAAAACAATTTTTTCATATAAAGTGAGATATGGTGTATTTTCAGTAGTGCATTCAGATCCTTTACTGATATCATACTGTGAAAACACTCTAAAAGGCTTAATTCTAAATCTTGCTCAAGTAAAACTATGTATGATTTATCAGCAAAGTATGAAAAGTACTCAGTAAAATGGTCCCTGTCAATGTTTGTTCAGTGTTTAAGGTTGAGCTCATTTGATCTACTTTATATCCTGTTTGCTGGTTTAATCTACAGCAAAGCATCATATTCTATAAGATCATCATATGTTGATCATCATATGCTCATGAAGAGTCGGCTCTTGGTAAGCTCAGAAAAACAGCCTGATCTCAGCTCTGTGACAGTGAATTTTCCATCTGATCCAAGGGGGTTTTAAATAGTTAATTAGCTTAAGAAGTAGGAGAATTTTCTCAACACTTATTCCCTGAGTTTTTCACAAACATTCAAAATCAACACATTTTTAGATACATGGTTTTCACTGGACAGGAAGAGTATGAAAAATAGTAATCTGAAAAGTAGATTGTTATTAAAGCTGTCAGACAAATGTGGTGGAGTTTAAGTATAAGTTATATTGAATGGAAATACTCACGTAAAATGCAAATACCTTGAATTTGTACTTGTACTTTTAAATATAAAATCATATTGTCAAAGTGGAATGACATTAGCTATACATTAAAGGAGCTATTTGTAAGTTTTTGCTATTGCTACATAGCCAAAATTAACAGCTGTTTACTTATCAGACTAGTCGAGAGCTTCATCCATTGTTGTGTTTTCAATACAAGACGTTATACTACACAGCGCTACTTCTTCAGGGCAGACTGGATGCTACAGGGACTCTGTATCACAAAGTGTCAAGATGGGCCAGCAAGGCTAGGGCTAGCTGGTTAGCATGCTAACATCAGTGGAAGAAAATAAGTGAGTAATAGAAGCAAAACAAGAGGATTGCATTTCACCTCTGGAGACAGATGTTGACAAGTGAATGAATGTCGTTAAATGCTGAACTCACTCAGAGTTTCTTCTAGACTGACCAGTAAACAACTGTTAATGCTCATGTTAGCTATGTAGCAATAGCAAAACTCACAAATAACAAATGTTAACTGGCTAATGTTAGCATTTTTGTTGGCTAAAAGTGCACAGCTTAACCCATTTGTTTTACCTGACCACGGTCCTCTCTCTATGTGAGATATTTTATGCGCTGGCGGTGAGGCATCCCCAACTCCTCAAATAAATTATTTGAATTAACAAATCAATAAATTTCTGGCTCCGTCTTTTAGCTGTTGGCATGCTAGGTGACAGGACCAGTGCTTCGTGACACATTGGTAAGCACTGTTGATGCCAACGGGAAATCCTTTGTAGACCAGATATCTCATTTTCGGTTCAGCCGTCATATTATACTAAAGCTACGAAAATCATACATTCGTAGATCACGTCCTTGGGCAGATGCGCCTCCTGAATTAAAGGTGCACTATGCATTCCCACATGGTTTCAGCGCGATTTTATTTTTGTCTCAAATCATAGGCATCTCCCCTTGATCCGCCAGCTGCCTGCCCCCTGAATACACTGCCCCCCTCTGGAGAATACACAGGTGACACAAACGGCAAACAAACACTAGGGGCACAGGCTGTGCCCCAAAACATAACAAACCACGTTCCAACCAATCACCGACAAGATAGTTGGAGGAGGGGGTGGGGGTTAGTGCGCGTGCACATATGAGGGGGGCAGTGAGCAGAGTTGATAGAGTAGCGTGAATATCTGAGAGGAGATAGCTGGACTGCGCCGTGAACTAGGTTTAACGACTCAACGATATATTTTGGGAAATGGCCGAGGCACGGACACGACCAAAGAAAAGACGTTCAGATGAATATTCTGCGAGGAGGAGAGAAATGGAGAAGGAGCGAACGAAGACCCGCATTTGTATTGGGGAATCAATTCAAAGGTGGCGAGAACTCCGCCGGCAGAAGGGCTTCCCGTCCGATGCAAACATGGGGTTTTGGGGCGAGCTTGCTCTGTTTTGTTTGGTATTTACTTTGAACGTCAACAGAAGTAACTCAAGTAACTAATTCATACTGCAGGATCATTTCTCGTTTTGTTCGGTTTAGATTGGCTGAAATGGAAACAAGCGTAGCTCCATAGATGAAACCCAAGTGTTGCTTTACTCTGAGGAAACATAATGGAGGCAATGAACGCAAAAATGGCCTCAAACCATCCTATTGGACATCAAGTAAAAGGAGGAAATACGACATGCATGATGCTCAGATCAGTTGCTGTAGTTAAAACTCAGCTGCAGGGGATCTGGGTGTGTTATTGGACACTGTAACAAAACTTGTGAGTGAATCTCTAACTTAAAGGATGATACCCGCCTGATACATCAACAAACTAATGGCCTAGCCTCGACATGCAACAAGCAACACAGCCAACACTCCCTAATACACACCCAAGCACTCAGTTATCCACCAATCTCACTCCCGCTCTCCCAGTCAGACGTACACACACAGACTCTCCCACCAGTAAATAGCATCTGTGCCTGCTGCGTCTGATGGGATCGTAAAGAGAGGAGTCAGTATCACAGGAAGAAAGGGGAGTGTGAAAAGGAGCAGCAACCGAGGCAATTTACCCTACAGATTAGAGATAAGAGAGTTCAGTCAATAAGCACTGATCTCATTTGAAGATATACCAGACTGAAAAGACACACACACACACACACACACACACACACATTCACACTAGTTGGTCTGTTGCTGTCAGTGTTGTGTCTTTTCTCTTGCTCTATTGCTGTTTCCTCTGAGGATGAGGCCATAGTTACAGTAAATATGTGTTGGACAAATTTCCCACTCCCCATCTAACCACACATCTTCTTTTTTTTTTCTTTACACAAACAAAATGACCTCACACAACCTCCCCACTCTTACTTTCCCCTCAGTGTTTAGTCACTTCACACTACATTGTATTTTCATGTTTTCATTCATTGTTACAGATCCCAGTAGAAGAGCAAAACCAACAATGAACTGATCCCACTAACAGGCCTGATATATCTTCTTTCCCTGAGCCACGGAGCTCCATTGTTGTCCAAAAACTATTAAAAACTCATCAGTGAGCCGCAGCGTTGACGTGTTCCTTCATCACCATGAACACACACACAGTGGTTTATTTTAATCAACCCCACATACACAGTCCTGCCTTCCCGAAATACACTCACTGGAGCACCAAATGTGGATTAATCCGCCACTGAAAATAGTCCGCAAGAAAACATTTCCACCACCATTTGCACCATTTCCTCCTGTGTGGGCTAACATTGGCTAAAAACTACAACTGGCCAGCTGTTTTAAGAAGTTACTGAGCCTCTTTTTTTTAATGAAACTTTCCATTTTTAAGTTACTTCTAGAGATTCACAATTTCAGTAAGAATCAAATGAAGTGCAGACAGTTTAGGGAAGTCAGAAAGTGTTTTGGACTGATTTAGAAACTGCATTACTATAGCAATAAAAACAGCATGATAAGGTGCTGCTCTATCCTGAGAAGTCAGAAGTATCTTGACGGTGTTTAAGTTGTTAGACCTTTATTATTTCAGCTTTGTGTTTGTATGGGATGAATGGGGGAAGTTGAATTGGGAGTCAAAGTGATATTTGGGGTTATTTGGCGTGGGGTTGTGTGAGGTACTTATCTACAGTCAGTGTGTTACCTGCAGTAGATTCAGATCGGTGTGCTCCCAGTTTAGAGAAGCAGCAGGAGCTCCGGTACAGAAGCTGAGTGATGAGCTGCTGTGGACGGGGGCCATCTACAAAAAAAAAAAGGAATTTTCACCCCTTGATCTTGCCCTCAAACGCCCCTTTCTTTTGGAAATACAGGTTTTCAACTATTTAACTACTGTATTCCTACGCACAAGTGCACCTGCTCTTAGCTGTGTCTAACTCAAACAGCTGATCTGCGGAGTAATACAGTGTGTGTGATAATGCAGTAGTTCAACGGTTCACAAACTGTAGTTCCAAAGGAGAGGGCTGTTTGACGACAAGATAAAGCACAAAAAATATTCAAAATACACTTAAACTGATGTTAGTTTTATGTGTGGGTATTTTTTTAAGTGGCTAAAACATGTTTTTGCGGATGACCCCATCCACAGCAGCTCATCACTCAGCTGCTGCACCGGAGCTCCTGCTGCTTCTCTAAACTGGCAGCGGCTCTGAATCTACTGCAGGTAACACACTGACTGTAGATAAGTACCTCACACAACCCCACGCCAAGTAACCCCAACTATCACTTTAACAGGGGCCCAACACTTCAGCTCTGCTACGGGCCGTATGCAGGTCAGTCTAAAAAGAACAATGATCACGCTAACCTTCTCCTTTAAAGGCCTAGTGTACAACCACTGTTTCAAAAACACACTGAAACATTGTTGGCAAAACTCACTATACTACACAAAATTTGAACCATTCTTCATATGACATTAAAAGCTTGTACAGATATGCACTCTGACACAGAACATGCTCACATAGAGCGCAATGTACTTTCAGTGGTGATGGGATATCAACTGCTTTTCATAACAGTCAGTGTAAATAAAAATCTGGTATTTGTGTTTTCTTTTCTCTGTCACTCTTCCATGCACTTTACAGTTTTTAAATGATATGTTTGTCTTAAGGCTGTGAGAGTCATTTGCCTGTATCTGTGTATCATAGAAAAGGGTGTAATAGCATAGTATTTATTAGTCTATTGTTTAGAGTGATATTGACAGTAGGTTCTTATACTACAGAAGAAAATATATATCAAAAGAGAAAAAAATAATATGTTCTTCCTTTTGTATAGTTATATATATTAGTGGTTAGGGGTTAGACAACAGCATCATTTTATATAACAAGAAAAGGCTTTAACTCTGTTTTTGTTTAGATCGAACTCAGTGTCTTTTTGTGTGTGTGTGTGTGTGTGGTCACATTATTGTGTGAGGTGTGTTTTGTTAAACCATAGCACGACTACTGTCGAATGCAACGTTCCCTTAATAACCTCTACGTCTCCCGGTTCTCAGGCAACTCATTTTTTTTCCCATCACATAAACACGTTTAGTTTGTCTGTTTGAGCTTGAATCGGTTTGGAAAATGGAGAGCACAAGTTTAAAGGACTGTCAGTCTGTTTCTTATGACATCACTAACGCACAGAGCCTGTGCTTAGGGATGAAGTACACTGAGTGGTGAATGTCACTAAAGTACAACAAGCTTCTCTTTTTCCTCCATCCTCCCAATAAGTCAAAGCCCTTCACAGATTACATATATTTACACATCAACTCAAACTACTTCCATATTTTACCCATCCTCTTTAACTGGACAGAAATCATCACGGAGCATCATCAGCTTCTGTTTCCATGTTCCACAGAGCAGCAGCCCACTTACTAATGCCCCAAAATGACAAGTTATTACGTTCAAGAGACAAAGCCCTCTACGGGAGCAAAGGAAGAAGTCAGGCCGCTTTGTTTTAGAGCAACAGAGTCCACGTGGGGAGGAAGAAGGGGTGGATGGACGCTTCCCATTTCAAAACAATAGTTGTTTCTTTTAAACATAATCTTAACTACATGTTCATTATTGTAACCATGACAAATAAGGTCCTCAGACCTTAGAGAGACCAGACACGATGGTAAAAATGACAAATCATGCAAAACCATCACCACCGCTTCTCATGTGTCGCTGTGGGCTTGCTGGTTAGGAAGAATGATGGAGATAACCACCTTCCTTCTAATCTCTCACATCTGTGGTTGTTTGCTGAGGTTTCTAGGTTAGGGTTAGGGTAAGGAAAGATCATGCTTTAGGTTCAAATCAACTGCTTCGTTAGGGTTCAGGAGCTTTTGATTATGGCACCTCTTGGTTGAGGTTTAGCAAACTCTTGGTAAGACACAGGAAATAAAAAGCAGTCTCCTTTTTCTAAATCAAGACCTCAGCCTCCTGCTTGTATAGTTTGGTGACTCTATAACAACTAAACGCTACTTCCACCTTTAGTTGTGATGATCAACAGTCATAATTTCAATAGTTCACTTTTTGCAAGTCATTTTTATGCATTTGAACGGACAAATGATGCTGCCATTTCTTTTGGGCCAGTCAGTATTTCTGTACACATGCTATTTTGTTCTAGTTTATATATATTTACACACACACACACACACACACACACACACACACACACACACATAAATGTATGTTGTAGAAGAAAGCTCTGCAGACTTTCCTCTGTGGGATTGTGGGATTGTGGGTGACAGAGCCTGAGTCACCAGCAGATTTATGAACAGAGTGGGTTTCTACTATCAAAGGAGCAACAGGGGAGCTAATTTAAAGTCCACAGATTTTTCATAAATCAATAGCAGGACTCATCGTTGCGACGTTCCAAGCAGAAACAGAGTTGAGGCGTAGATGTGAGAACCACATCTCCAAAGTGTTTTTCATGTCCTTTCACTACAGACTCTTTCTTTCTTTTTCCTTTGTAACAGTTTTTAAAATTTGTGCTCTCCTTTTGTTTCAGAGATATGGGTTTACATGTCGAGGGATTTTTAGAGATAAATGTTTTATATGAAAAAAAATAACCAAACAAAATGCTGTGTCCTTCTAGTTTCAACATGTGCTGTTTGTGATTTATTTGCTTGTTTTCTTGTATATGATCAACTGATGTATCAGACTATTTAATACGTATTTGCCAAATCTTTAAAGAAAATCTTTCTGTGTTCAGTTTTACGCTGTATTTGATTTTCTCATTTTCTCTGATGTACTTTCACGCCAGTATCTGATGAAGATGTACCAGGCTGCATATTTGTGCTGGGCACACAAGAAACTCTCTGTTTGCCCAGTATCAATGAATGCCGCATTTATTTATTTCGTTTCATTGTCTTTACTAAGATGACATATATATATATGTATATATATATATCATATTTAGCTGTTTATCCTCAAATCTCAATATACGTCTTTAAAGAGACACCTGTCAGGTTCCCTCTTGTCTCTTCTTTTCAAGAACGCTCGCGCCCACTCACAAAATGAGGTGACTCAAGCTGATCGGGCTCCGGCTTTTGAGACATCACTGATGAGCGTGTCTCGTCTCTCACCTCTAAAGCTCTTTGTCTTTGAGGAGTTAGAGCAGATGAGTTAGTTTCAGATGTCACACACACTTCAGCTCACGCACAGGCAGGTATAGAGAAGTGAGGGGGAGCCTGTAGGGATTTTAGTGCTGTGTTTTAGGGGAGGGTTCAGTGGCGGTGGGGTAGTTGGTAAGATAATTGCCCAATGTGATTAAAGGTCCCTTATAGTGTTAATGTAGATGTCCATGTGTTGTGTGATTATAGATCAGGTCTAGGTTCTATATCAATACTGTGAAAGTATCAAAGCCTCAGTCCACAGAGAAATGCACACAGCCTGTATTCAGAAACTGAGCCTTAAAACCAGCCGTCAGGACTTCTGGAACTTTGTGATGTCACCACGCTCAGCCATGCCCCAATGCCCGTCCACTTAGACTCACCATCCAGCCTTGCAGGATTTGGTTTCTGTGAGTGTTTTTACATCACTCAGAAATCAGCCAATCAGAGGAGAGGAGGCTCTGAGCCTCTCTTCTGATTGGCCTTTTTCTGAGTGTTATAATAAGAAATATAGCAGATTTCAAGAAAACATTCAGAGAAACCAAATCCTGCAAGGTTGTTACTAGAGCTCCAGAGTGAAGCCTGAGAGAGGAGATGTAAAACTACACTGAGATGGTTTTTGGTTCTTAAAACCACAAATATATCTTCATATGGATCAACACTTCAGATAAAACACAAGAGATATGGAGCTTTAGTTGTCTGTCACCTCAGCTCTCGGCTGGTTTCTCCTCTGCATCATCTGAGGTATCCAGGTTCATACCTCAGCCCTTCCCCTCCACTCGGCCCCTGCTCTCTACTTCCTTTCCTGCATGTAGCCTTCCCTCCTTTTCCCTCTGAGGCCCCATCTCTGCAGCGGGCCTGGTATAAAAATGCATCTGAGAGGGAGAGCAGGCCCATTAAGACAAGAGGATGCCGTTATTGCCTGTGACTGGCGATTCGGCAGTGCAGCTGCACACGTCCCGTCTCCCTCTCTGTGTCTCTCCAGAGGGGCAGGACCGAGCAACTACAAAGTGATGCTGGAATTAAAGTCAGTTTTGTGGTCTCGCCTCTGAAGATCCAACTTCCTCTCAGCACACTCACTCACACACATGCACACACACACACACGCGCACACACACACGGACCTCTTTCCTTCACCTCAACAACTCATCTCCCAGTATTAAAAGATGTTCTGTCGAGATGAGAGCCTCCCAGGACACAGCCAGCCTCCCTCGCTCCTTCGCTCTTTCTCCTCCTCTTCTCTCTTCCTGCTGCTGTTTGCTGTTTGTTCCCTCATTGTAGAAAAATCAGAAGCACGCTTGTACTGAGGGTCTGACTGAAATTGAGATTTATATTGAATTTCTGACTTAATATTTTGCACTATAATATTTTTGCAATATTTTGCTGATACTAGTGTTTTTATCTTCTTCCACAACCTGCCCAACCACTGCCATGTTGTGCAGAATTGATAAAAACCCTTAGAAAATGTATTTTTAATTTGGTCAAGATACCAAACTTAAGAGACTGAGCCTAAAATGAAGACAGCCAAAGTCTTAATTTTGAGTATTTTACTTTTTATAAAAGTCACATGACGGTCCTTGGCTGCATCCATTTGCAGTTGGTCTTAAAATATATGATTATTTGGTTTTAAAGCTTCTCTTTTAGTAACATTTTCTTAATGAGCCAACAAACTCTCATAGGACAATAAATCCAGTGCCGACATTTTCTCTTGAAACCAATTTGTTTCTGTCAGATGCTGTAAGTTGCTGTATGGTTAGGTTCAGATATTTTATTTGGAATATGTTATTTAGGTGGCGTAGCTCCAATGAAGTGTTAGAATATGTAGACACAAGGTGCGTTTCCATTAACTTGCTTAATGTGCAATTTGAAATTGTGAACTAAAAAACGAGCAATGGAAACACGTGAATTTCAAAAAAAAAACTCTCAAATGTCACAAAAAAATGTATACGCTCACATGAGGTGGTTTTTCAGACACTGGAATGATGTCACGCAAGAAAGAAACAAACTGCTCTATTCACGTAACATCACTCAATGGAAACACTGACTTAATAATTCATTATTGTGTTTGGTCAACTTTTCTAAAAACCGGGCCACTGATTACACTCAACGAGCACTTAATTAGGAACACCTGTGCACCTGCTCATTCATGCGATCAGCCAATCATGTGGCAGAAGCACAGTGCATAAAACCCTGCAGATGCAGGTCAGGAACTTCGGTTAATGTTCACATCAAACATCAGAATGAGGACAAAATGTGATCTCATTGACTTTGATTGTTGGTGTCAGTTTGAGAGGGACAGTCTGATGTCTTTCACAAATACCCATTTTTAGTGTCTATCATCATTTCTGTTCAGGTACTGCGTGTCCTCGTGTATTTGGACTACATTTACATAATTTCAACTTCCCCTAAAAAATTTTCGCTGCTAAATAATTTCTACACACTACGAGACATTCTGATCATAACCTGGATTATTAAATCATTCATTTACAAACAGAATGTCAGTAAATGCAGAAGCAGATTATTAATACATTGAAAAAATGATGTTGCAGCCAGTGGAAATGGTTCATGTGCGCTCAGTGTCTGAGTAGTGACGTCCATTTACATGCAGTCTAAATGCAGAATAATGCAGATGTGCAGATGTTTGAGAAACAGTTTTCTTAATGGGAAACAACACAATCTCAAAGCCTTCAAAGAGTTGCTGACAGCTGTAATCCAGCTGTGATCCAGCTGTGCCGTCATCAGCAGAAACGGATTTTTAAGATGACAGCTGAGAGGGAAGGACATTTCACTCATTTCACTGAAGACATGTTTCCTCAGTTCCTCTCCCCTTCAATCTTTTCCTTCATCTCTCCTCACGTCTTCAGTGGGAGGGGCTTAAAGTAAAGGAAAAGATGCAAGTTAGGGAACTGAGATGTAACCATTGAAAAAGTCGACATATCGCAGGGCAGCGTTGACTCTTTAAACCCTAAACTTGACCAAGAGCTTTTTGTTATCTAGACACAGCCATAATGCTCTATAATAATCATATATTCGAGCAGATATTGAAATGGATATTGAAGGAAACTTTCATAACCTAATGCAGCTTTGCTCATTATCTTGATGAAAACTATATTTTTTGTGGTATTACGTCTTCTTTAAAACATATGTCCTGTTGCATTTTTATTGTGCACAAATGTGATGTTTGGTGACAGGGTTGCAGGGGGGGAGAAATAGATAATATGAATTAAAATGTTCTTGCACACCAAGTGAAAACCTCTGCAGCTGAAAAATTAAGCCAACACTAAAGTGCCAGTAGCTTCAGTTCTTCTAATGGCCACCAGAGTCTGGCTCCAACAGTGAGTCAGTCACCATAGACTCCCATGTTAAAATGTCCAACTTTACAGCAGAAATAAACGTGTTTACAGCCTGGTACAAAAACAGTTTTGGTCTCTAGAGCTAATTTCCTCCTTCATGACACCTGTTTATATAACTCACCGGTTTACATTTTAGTAAGGCTTAAATTATTCATGATTGAGGGCGTCGCCTCTCTGAGTGACAGGTGGGTGAGTGTATGCTAGCCGCAAACCGGCATGCACCCAAGTCTCAGTTCCACCCTCCTCTTTGACCATTTTTGGATTAGCTGGGAGTTAGGGGCGGAGTCAGACACTGCCAAGATGGCGTCGGTTGTGTAGCTCACTCTGAGCTTCAAAACCGTTCTTCAGAAAACTGTGGGTGACGTCACAGAGGCTGCGTCCATCTTTACATACCGTCTATGTTGCACACATTTCCACACACCCTCACAGACATCTGGTTAGTTGTTGATCAGTATTAAAATAAATATATAATTATACTGCATCATATCATGACAAGACAGACGGAGTCAACAAGATCTGATCGTGCAAATCAAATCAACAAACAAATCCGCCTGAACTTCACAGGCTGCTGCTGACTGTGGATCCTGTTTACACTGCTGCTGTTGTTCATATGTACAGTGTGATCTGATGATTTTGATTCCTGCAACATAAATGCATCTATTTGTTCAATCTGACTGGTGATGATGGTGCAGCTGTTTTGATTTCATTATTTTCAACACTGTATATGGTAACTAGTATATGTATATGATAACCATCCAATGCTTTTTAGCTGTATTTACTTTTTACTGTAAAAAGAAAGTAAACTTTACATTTCTTTACACTGTATGAAATGTGGATGAACGTCTCATTTACACTGACTTGCTTGTTCTTTTCTTTTTTTAGTAAATAAAAGAAAAGACTAGAAGGATGTGTTCAGATGGACAACAACTAAAAAAAAAAGAGAAGAACAACGCGGACGCAGAAGGACACTGAAAAAAAAAAGATCACCTAAAACAAGAAGAGCAGATTTGTAAAGGAGCCCTTCTATCAAGAATGACAGGGATCCACAGGATGGACGGAGGATGTTTCTGGGCCTGCTCTGAGGCCAGGGTCTGAACCATTGAGCCTGTAGTCTGGAGGGGAGGGGAGGGGGGGGGGGGGGGAGGGGGAGGGGAGCCTGCTGACGACCCCTGAAAAACAAGCCTTGCCGAGTGGAGGAGACCGATTAGAGAGGTCACCATAAAACATTTTATTTTTCTAAACTTTTTTAAGTTTATGATTTCCAAAAGAAAAAAGCAAACACTAATGTACATATATATACGTGTTATATAGTATATGTGTGTAATATAGTAAGTATGTTTAAAAAAAAAAAAAAAAAGAAAAACTTGGGGAAAATGTTATGTGTCTTTGCAATTTAGAAGAGGGAGGTGAGGTGAGGAGATACCAGCTTCCCCCCTGTCTTCTGATTGTCTCCCACCACCTCACCACTACCCCCTCACCCCATCCTCTGCAGGATGGGGCAGGTGTGATGGGGTAGGTGCGGGTTTAGTGTGTGAGTGTGTGTGTGTGTGTGTGTGTATGTGTGTGTGTTTGTGTGTGTGTGTGTGTGTGTGTGTGTGTGTGTGTGTGTGTGTGTGAGGGGTGGGAGGTAGCTGGTCCAGCAGACATGTCACTACATGATTGTTAAGGGAATATGGAACAGTAGTCTTCAGATAGTAAAAAGCTTTTTAAGCCTGTCTTCCACTAATGAACTGCAGTAGTGTGGTTTTTCCTTTACCGGCTAGTTTTGTCAAGTAGTCTGCATTTTGTAGATTCCAAAAAAATAATAATAATAAGCATATAAATAAATAGATAAGTATCCCTATATTCGTCTGTGCAAATAGAGATGAGAGAGGATGGTTATGAAAGAGAGCTGAGAGGTCAGCAGTAGGTCAGTAGGTCATGTCTGCCGGAGGCCTGGCGGCCCCTGACATCGCTACCAAACATGTCATTGTCGTGTTGTGGTTTGAGGTGGCTGTGCTGTGTAGTAAACTGCTTTTGTACATCGTGTTGGGGAGGGGAGGGGAGGGGAGGGGCGGGTGGAACAGGTAAGTTGGAGGGAGGGTGTAATTTAGAAACACGGGAGATGTCTGCTTGGGAAACAGCAGGGAAACTCTCCCATCCATCTTTGAACCACAGCCCTCGGCTCCCACTGCTGAGGTGGGAGGGAGGGAGGGAGGGAGGGAGGGATAGCGGGACGAGACGGAGGGGGGGGGGGTAAAAGCTCTATTTGAAGTCGAAAAAAGGGTCACAAGCAAACAAAGTTTTACTAAGAGTCTCTTTAGACCTTTCTATTTATATGGATCTCTACTTTAGTGACATCCTTCTATATTTAAACGTTGTACTAATAACATGCTGTCAGGCATGGTCGGAGAGTCAATTGTAGCCATTTACTAATGTTGTATTTATTGTATTACCAGTAAGAAGAAAAATCATTTATATATGACTATAGATATATCTATTTGTGATCTGCAACTCTTGGACATAAGTTTGCCTTTGATTTTCAACTTTCATGCAGGATTCAATGCACTGTCGATGTATGATGAGGTTTCTATTGGTGTGGAAGTTTTATTCTGTTGACATTCATTTGGTTCTGTTTCCCTTCAGTTCAGCTACTGAATGTAACTTCAAGAACTCTTAAACTTTTTAGGTAGATGTCGTTGTTTTATATATACTTAAGGAAAAAACATACAGTACTCTGTGAATTATATACATGTGTAAATGATATAGCAAAATGTTTCTGATAATATGCTGGACTTCTTCTTCTTCTGCTGACCCAGACGGACTGGAATGCCATGGCCAAAAAAAAAAAACAAAAAAACAGCAAAGAGAAAAAGAGAGAGAGAGGAGAGGGAGAGAAAAAAAAGAAGTAAAGATGAGGGAAGCATTTATGAGGAACACCAGAGCCCTGGAGCCGGTGGGAAGCCGGTGGGAGAGACAGAAATGTGTAATCATTTCAGGATCAGTCAGAATTTTTCTCAGCCAGGCTTTTCAAATTTGATAAGAACAAGGAGACGGGGAGCGTCCCGTTCTGTGTGAGAGAGAGAGAGACAGAGGGAGACGGAGCAGATGAAAAGAAATTTTTTTGAAATATTGATTTTTTTTCTTCCACTTTTTCTCCTCGTCTCTTCGCTCTCTCTCTCTTTGTCTTTCTCCCTTGAATCTTGGCGTTATCAAGGTGCTGCGGAGGCGAGCGCCACGTGGGGGGTGAGGAAGAGGAGGAGGATGAGGAGGGAAAAAAAGGGGGTCAAGGGAGGAAGGCAGACACATGGGGTGGACAAAATGAAGGAAACTTCCAGTAGTAAATGATGATATCATCATCATCTTTATCATAATCATCATCATCATCATCATCATCATCATAATCATCATCATCATCATCAACATCATCATCATATCCTGAGGAAAAGCTGTTTAAATGTCCATCTCTTTAAACAAGTTACCGCAGCTAAACAGACATCTGAAATTCAGACATCTTGATACATTTACACTGATTAAGAAGGGGATTTAAACTACTGTTACTATTATTATTATTATTATTATTATTATTATTATTTATTCTTTGACAGTAGAGTGTCAAATACAGACAAACCAAAACATGAGAAACAGGGAAAAAATATATTATGTAAAGGAGTTTTATCAGGACTGCCCTTCCCCAAACACAGAGCATGCACTGTACGTTCGCACCTGGTCTTGCATTGCCAGCATAATGTGTGATTCACATGTAGGACACCAAGTCACTGCAAGGAGAGAGAAGATGTGTGACCAATCAGTGGTCACCATGACAAAATCTGGCCATTATTATTATTTAATAGTACCTAAAGTATATACAAAATTCTATATGCACCAAGTTTATCAGCCCCTCGTGCCTCACAAAGTCATGTGAAAGGTCACATGAGCTGCACTGACTCCAGTCAGCATAGTAATGAATGACATCATGTTTGCTACATGTTAAACAGAAAACACCCCATAGGCCACATTGATATTTTCCCCTCATGTTCTGCTGTCATACTCCACCTCACTGTCAGGTGCTTCCTTTGTGTGTGAGGTGGAGCTTTAACAGTGATCCTCCAGCCGCGACTTGCTATCCAGCTGAATGTAGCTCAGTGTAGCTGAATGAAAAACATGGTTGGAAACATGGCAGCATTCATGACAGCTCTTCATTTGTGTTGTACTGTGAGCTTTTAAAACTATATCAATAAATATTTTACTTCATGCCATTTTACTTGTTAATTGCTGGGTTTTTCTTTTAAAGCTGACACATTCCTCATTGGCTTGTGTAGCTGCTTTTTCACTTGTTTCCATTATTTGGTCCCCTTCCTGTAGAGCACAGTGTGTAATGGTGAAAGTGGATCCTCCTGCGTTGGTGAGCAGCAATGTGGAGGCCAAATTCACAAAACAGATTTCACAGTCTTCTTCTCCTCTTTTTCCTCTTCCTCTTTCTCTTCCTCGCTCAGTTCAGCTTCCCAAACAAGCGAGGGCTCAGCGCTCTGGTGTTTCAGTCAAAAAGATTTTGCCTCTGTGTGAAAGGATCCAATGATACCTCCCATGTTGCTGCATTTATTTCTCTCTCAGTCAGTCAGAGTGCATGGGGCACAGCGGACAGGCCAGTGGATTCATACAGCACTCCGGATGCATCTCTGGACGAACATCTCAAAGCTAATTCAAAGACTGAGACTAAATGAGTCCAGTGGACGGACTTTAAAAAAAAAAAAAAAACGACCGTCCACCACCCATTGTTGGGCAATCCACTGCGGAGCTGCTTAACTGAGATTCCACAGCTACAGTGGGATGAGGCCAGTGAGACGGACTGGATAAGACATGAAGACAGAAGAGAAAAAGACTGGGACTTTACTGAAAACAAAAAACTAATAAAAAACAACTAACGATGTCAATCTTAGCAGAGATCCAGGTGTCCTCTGATCTCTGCCATGTTCTTCTGATTCTGAACTTTTTTTTGTTCTTTCCGTTGTTGGTTAAAGACTTTCGTCCTGTTTACATGTACTTTAAATACTGTCCATCCATTACTGGTTGGAGAGATTAAAAAAAAAGGTGTGAAGCAGCTTTCATTCTATCTCTGGTATTCTCTATGGCTGATAACTGTAACCCTGAGAAAACCCTCCTGTTCAAGCTAGCATGTCCTCCTTTACCTTGATCCCTTAGACCTTCCATCAGTCTTCCCTCTAGGACTCCCTGCCTGTAGGTAAAAAAAAAACACCCATACCATAGCTGAGACCCAACCTTTTCACTCGCTCTACAGTACATGTACTATGTGAAAATCCTTGAGCTTCCTACCAAAACCTACGTGGGTCTTCTGCAAAACTTTCCCCATTTTTTTAAATATTGTGTATACCTCAGATGCAAGCCCTAAAGCAGCTATTATTCACTGAAACCTCCTGGCAACCAGACCTCATTCACTCCCCATCCCTCCCACCCCTCCTTAGTGTAGCCCAACTAGAGCCCTACTATAACCCATAAGCCAAAACCACACCTACCTCCCCTGGTAACCTGGTGACCTCCACCATAAAGGCCACAGTATACTTGGTGCAGAGTACGAACTCTTCCAACACCAGCCCCAACTGAGCATTCAACTGCAGTGGGTCTGAAGGTGTCTCACAGCATCATAGCTAACAGGTAAAATTTAGTTTTAACAAAATTTGTCATTGAATCTGTTTTAAAAACGTGAACTCCTGCATGAAGCTAAGATCCAACTTTGTGAAACTTTGTCTTGTTTTTTTCAAATAAGTTGATTATGGTTGGGTTTGAAGGATTCAGCTGCTTTGGTTAAGATTAAAATAAGATTTAAATCCACGTTTTCCAAAATGATACATATAGCAATGGAAAGATTTCTTTTACTTATTTCACCTGAGATCAGCCTCAAGTCAGCACAAATGAAAGTACTATGCACCAAGCTACAAAGTCATGCAAAGCAATGACATGGAAAAAGTTCACCTGTGTTGAGTTTAGCATGAAGAACTTTCTTACTGTTTCGAGAGGTCTGCCAAAATGGCACTCATTAGTATTGTCTGTTCTGCAACCTTTCTTCTTCTGCAAAGTTTGGGTAGCTTAAAGTTCAAGTTAGGGCATCAACAACACTGAATAACTCTACAATACAAAACTGTTGCGACATTAACGACAATGTGTACATGGCAACGTATTTCTATTTCAGCAGTTTTGACTTTTGCGTTAAGTATACTGTCGCCTTTACGCATCCACATCACTCCCCGAACCCCGACAGCCTCCCTGTCCTATGCAGATCCCCAAAGCACAAAAGGTTTGAATGGTGACTAGTGAGTAAAGTAGAAAGAAAAAGATGGATTTCCTTCCATTCTGTTTGTATTTGTCTGTTTCTTTGTTTCTTCTGGTCTGTTTTATCTGTTCGAGGCTTCAGTGTGTTTTTGTATTCCTTACGTGCAGATTCTCCCTTTCTCCTCTGTCAATAGCAGAACCTTGTATTACTGTATGTTAGAAGAACAAAGAGACTTTTCATGTGTGGCTTTGGCTTCACTTTAACCTGTGCAATCAAAACAGTTTCTTTTTCTCAGCAAATGGTTCCAAGTGTTAAACTGTGGCTTCAGAAAAGATCCTGACCCTGTCACTTCTGGCATAAGTAAGAAGTTCAAAAGAAAGTAAATGGATGAAATTGCAATTTCTACCCATCAGTCTACGCTCACTGACCCATAATGACAGAGAAAATGTGTTTTTAAAAACTGAAATCTCATTTACTAAAGTCTTCAGACCCTTAATTCGGGTCTTTGTAGAAGCCCCCTTTGGCAGCAGTTACAGCTTCAGTTCTTCTTGGTTCAGTTTCTACAAACTTTGCTCACCTTGATTCGGGCAGTTTATCCCATTCTTCCTGTCAGATCCTCTGAAGCTCCATCAGATTGGATGGGAAGCATCTGTTGTCATCTTCAGGTCTCTCCACAGATGTTCTGTTGGGGTTAAGTCTGGATCACTCGAGCTCAGTCAGAGACTTGTCGTGAAGACACTCTAGTGTTGTCTTGGTTGTTTGCTTCAGGTCATTGCTGAAAGGTGAACAGTCACCCTGGTCTCAGGGTAGGGATGGTATTATCCAGGTGATGAGCAGTGCCCGGTGCTCACCAGACATAGTGTTTGGAGTTCTTCCCAAAGTGTTCATTTTTAGTCTCATCAGACCAGAGAATCTATTTCTTTATGTTCATATTCATAAATGACAAACTCCTGTCTGTCATCTGTCTTTTACTCACAGTAGTTTATGTCTAGCCACTCTACCGTGAAGGCCCGATTTAGATGGTCGTCGTTCTGGCAGGTTCTCTGTCTCTGCAGAGGACTTCTGAGGGTCTGTTAGAGTGACTGTTGGGTACGTCCCTGACCAAGGCTGTTCTTCCCCAGATAATCAGTTTGGCTGGACGGCCAACTCTAGAAAGACACAACTCACAATTGTCGAGGCAACTGTTCTCCTGGGAACACTCACCGCTTTAGAAATGTTCTTATACTCTTGCCCTGATCTATGCCTTGCTACAGCTTTAGAGTTTAGACATTAGAGTTCCTTGGACTTCATGGTTTGGGTTTTGTCCTGACATCCGGTGCGAATTGTGGGACCTTATATACATAGGTGTGTGTCTTTCTAATCCATGTCCTATCTATACAATTTGCCACAAGTGGTGGCTGACTCCAGTCAGGTTCTAGACACATCTCAAGGATAATTAAAACAAACAGGAAGCACCTGACCACAGTTTGGAGCCACAGCAAAGGCTCTGAATATTTTTGTAAATGAGAGATTTCAGTTTTTGATTTTCAAAGGATGTTTTGACTTTGTCATTATGGATCACTGAGTGTAGATCTATTAGCAAAAATAGTATTCATCCATTTAAAAAGAAATCTACAACACAGTGGAAAGTATGCATAAAGTGAAGGGGTCTGAATACTTTCTGAAACCACCACACACACACACACACACACACACACACACATACATATACATGTAGACTTATGCATATATATACATATACATATATAAGTATATGTATCTGTATGTGTATGTATAATGTGTGTGTATCCAGCACCTGTATCATAATGGGTTTGGATGACTTTGTATTTCTTTTTCCTGGCTTTTATTTCTGTATGCTCCCAATGTGCTTCAAAGAAACAATACTATTTATTACAATATTGGTACATTATTATCACAATTATTATTACAGTTATTACTACCATGATTATTATTAATAAACATTTCTTTGCTCAGTAACTCCCCCTGTTAATGCCTTAATGCAGTTAAACACGTGTATTCATGCACTTGTGATGCAGATTGATGGGACTGCAGAAACACAAGCAAAAGGTAATCTTATATTATTATCACTATCATTATTATTATTATTATTATTATATCCTTCATAGTGTCACTTAATATTCATTTTACTACATATATTAGAGTCTTTTGAAACTTTAAAAATAGTTAACACAATATGCAAAAAACTAAAATATTATTAGACAGTAATGAACTGTGTGTGTGTATGTGTGTGAGATTCTCATGTGTCTTATAGACTGTGGTTTCCACACTGACAAGATGACAAAGACTGCTGTTCCTCACTTCTCTACCTTCTCTACCTCTAATTCGGGAGAATCAGCAGGAGGTGGAGGAGGAGATGCAGTCACCCCATCAAACCCCACCAGCCCTGGTCCAACTTTACAAGGAAGATTAGCACCCCGTCATCATCACCACCACCACCACCACCACCCCAGAGGATTGTTGTAAATGTGTTGGCTGGTGTTATCTGCTGTTGTATCCATGAAATAATTCAAACCTCGAGAAGAGCCGGGTGTTATGGATGTACAGTTCAACATGACCAAACCACTCAGTTATAAGTTATAACAAGATGTGTGCAATAATTTGTGAGCAGATCCTTAAAGATTTGTTGGATGTGGCCTTAAAACATGTTTATTATGAAGTAACTGGGGAGTCTGATATTGATCACTGTAAGCTGTAGGATCGGCAGAAACCATCAGCTGATCGTTCCTCTAGAGGAGTCACCAACCTGTTGTTACAGAGTGATGCATCTTTTTACTCACAAATAATCTTTGGCAGAGTACAGTCAGTGGCTTGGAGAGAGCACATTAACCAACAGAGTGGAGCTGTTACACAGTTAACATTAATTAGCTACAGCTGATATAATCTACCAGCACTGACGTTTTAACCAAATTAAGCAACAGTCAGTACAGGGTAGAAATCAGAGGCTGCTGGCGCTCCATGTTTTGTACACTGGTCGTCAATAATCAGGAATAACCAGGACAGAAAAAAGGTTGAAATATAAAAGATGTCAGTTTGTGCTGGAGCTCAACAAATCCAGGTATTTTGCCGACCAAGAATCAGATCCAAAATGGAACCAACTCCAAGAGCCCATCCCTAATAAAGTCTGCTGAAGGGTAGGAGTTTGAGAGCATTTCATCCAATCTCAATCCAGAATCAAGTTAGTCATGGAATTTACATTAGCTAGCTAGGCTAAACAGTTAGGCTACATACGGTCAGCTTTCATTTTAGCTTGTAGATAGCACTTAGCTATTAGCTTAATGAGCTTGCCATGGTTAACAATTACCAGCAGTGAATGGGAGACTGTGGGAGAAGTTGAAAATATCACTTTTCTGCAAGTTTAGCTAAACAGGTTTTAAATTATTTACTGGCTTTTAACACATGAAGGTTTTACTGCACATACAGTAACGAGTATAGTTGTTAATTCAAATATATTTCACTTCAGCCGATGTGTGTGAACGAAAGAGATCAGAGGGAGAGGAGAGGGTGTGTGCACCATAAATACCAAAACCATTTTCCAACCTGCTAATCTCACGTACTGGTCTCTTCTAGTCTAGATCAAATATTCTGAGTTCTGAAAATATTTACAACCAGTTTAGAGCCAGAATCCCCAGAAACTCAGAGTCACTTGCACTGGTGTGCCCCATTTAATGTTTCATATTCCAACACTCAAATTTTTACTCACATATGCAGATGCTCACTGTAGAGCCCTGGACAGTGCAGTAGTATCAGCTAATGCAAACAGCAGGGTTGCAACTAGAAGACCACGCTCTGGCCATATCATGCTAAGATTTTGCCTGCAGATATTCACTGTTTTGTTTTAATGTGGATGCAGATGGGGGAAGTCTATATCCACTAGCTCAAACAGCAACGCTTGTTGTTGTGTGGAAGAGTCAGTTCTGGAGCTGTCAGAAAGGAGAAAAATTCTCCTGGAGATCTTACTAAAAGCCATGAATAGGCCTGCTACAGAACTGACAAGTATTGTTTTAAATTAAAAGTAGTAAAGACACTGGAAAACAGAAGGCAGGTGCAGGATAACAATTTTTACAACATGTGTTTTTTTGTTTGTAACAAAGTCATGGTCTGTAAATCTGTTAACAAATTGTAACATGGTGTATGTCGTAAATATGAGTTGATATCACTACATTTTGTTGTTATCTAAGTATGGTTTCTTTACACTCTAATGTCTCATGGTGATTATAATAAACCAAACACAACAAATAATGTGGAAATACAGACTCTTTTTTATGCAGACACTAAGATGATGTGCTAAAGTTCAAATATCTGATAAAGATACGTTCAGTGTAGCATTAACAGGAAACAAACATATAAAACACATTTTCCTCATATGAAAATCTATTTCAGTGAAACAAATATATTCAAAGTTGCAAGGAAACAAAGAGTCTATAGGATATATTTACAGTATGTATATTATCACTAAAATATTAAGTAAATAATTAAAACACACTTATTATGTATTATGTATTATGTATTATGTATTATTATTATTACGTTGAAGTGTAGGGATCTTGAGTTTATGAATAATTAAGAAAGGTTAGGTTCACTGGAAGTACAGGCCCCTCAGTACAACCTTAGAAAAGTTTACATTTGATCACTGCAACTGCAATTTGATTACACCAAGTGCTTCTGACCAGGCAAAAGGATTATCTGTGGAAACCTGTGTTTCAGTGACAAATCAGACAGTGAGAATGACACCGACTCATCAGGTTGCATGGTGTGCCTAACTTTTCCATTTAGGTGCCCCAGCACATGATTTATGTGCAGTACAGCACCAGAGCAGAGATTACAATCTGTAAAACAGGCACTGCATAATGCAATTATTATTATTATTAATATATTTTATATCTAAATATAATAGTGTGTTGTGTATAAGTGGCCTTACACAGAATCAAATTTTTCCTCATGAATAGCATTTTTTCCCTCAAATGTTTTTCAGATAATAGACCTCTCAGACAGAGTAACATTATGAGAGCAGTCCAACCCCACACCTCTGTATGTTTTTGTAAATGCCAATCTTTCCTGCTGGGGTAGATGATATGTCAGAAACAAATTGTTTCCAGCTGTGGGGTCTCATGGAGTGTAAATACAGCATGGCTTCTTTCAAAATATTCCCATCATAGAGGGATATTATCTAAGTAGAGCTGTGCCCCTTTACTCCCACTGTGAGGGGCGTTTGGTTAGTTAACCCAGCTCTGAGTCAAGCTGGACCCTTTAGGATCTTGTGGAGTTCTCCTCTCGGTAAAGTCAGACCAGTACCAGAAAGGCATTCAGCCCTGGACATATATCCACTGGGACCAGCCGCACAAATGAAACTGATGGAGCTGGTAAAAACGTAAAAAACTTTATGGATGTTTTGACGGTCCAGCGGCCCCCACACGCCATCCGCCTGTGCTCTGGTCTCATCTCTTTCTTTGTCAGAGTCTTTTTAGATGAAAACGTGGTTTCTTCAGTGGATGAAAGGACCTTGTGGAAGGTTGCTTTCACCTGAACATGGCGTACTGCACTGTGCCATCCCACCTGTGGGCGGTCCCTGAGTCTTTATACGTGGGGAGGACCAACAGTTTAACAGGAAAGATTTACATGCATTAATATGTACACACTACCAGAACAGACACAAAAACAATGAACAGAGAAACTCAGATTATGACACACACAGAGGGGGTGTGGCTTCTTCTCTGCTCAGGACGCCATTACTCCACTATGTCTTTACATAGAAAATAGTTGTTTGCTGCTCTATTGTTGTTTAAAATCTCATTTACAGAACCTTTAACACATGTTGTTGTAGGTCTAACATGGGTTTGTAATAGACTGGTATTTGTCCAAGTCTCTAAAATGTGTGGACACACTGAGTGGTTCGTTGTCATTTCCATTTTTTTTATTTTTATTTTGAGTTATATCGATTGTTTTTTAGGTTCTGGCCATTGAAGTTTAACCAATCAATAAGACTGTTTCTGCCTCCAGAGCAGCTCCGCCGCCATGATGAAGACTGACTCACTGGCTGTCCCTCTCTCTGCTCCCAGCCATACCCAGCACACCGTGGATGCCAGTCCCAGAGACTCAGAGAGAGAGAGAGAGAGAGGGGGGATGATGGAGCCCTGATAGCCATTTGTCTTCCAGCTCCTTAGGGACCTTTCTCGTGCCCAACACTGTTGTTATCCGTCTCCACCACAATCATTTACCTAAATAAAACAAATGTCTCATCGACCCCCCTTCCCACCTCGCATTCCCCCTGTTCCCGTTCCACTACAGCTACCAGGGAACACACACAACACACACACACACACACACACACACACACACACACACAAACACACGTACGTTGTATTGACACACACAGAGAAACAACCAGTCTTGTACACCAGCATTGATCCTCATCCGCAGCACTTTGTCATCACCTTGCATCGTGTACTAAACAATCCCCACTGTTGCCGCTGTCCAGGACAATAGATTCTGCTGTTTTAGCAGTTTTCTCTGTCGTCTGTGGCGCTTAAGTGACCGAACTGTACAGAAAATGATGGCAGGGACCACTCAGGCCACCGCGGGGTTACAGACAGAAGGTCAGGAGGTCTGTTAAAGGGTGAATATTAGAAACCAGCATCACCTAGATATTTTACTTTTTCTCCTTAAAATGCTACAGGACATTTTCAGAAGTTCAGCTGAAGTCAGTAAACACACACACACACACACACACACACACACACACACACATACAGGCCACTCCAACTAATAGCAATGGATTATATCATGCTAGTATTGCCTCCTTTGCTACCATTGTTCTCTAACCTGCTCATCAGAGGAGTCCTATCATTTAATGTCCCAGTAATGAAGCAGTTTAGCGAGTCTGCCCAAGAGTTACTGCTACGGGCCAGCTCAACCCCTCCAACCAGCGGTGCTATAAGGTGAGTTTCCACTGTAGGAACAGGAATGTTTTGAGGAAGTCTTCCACTGGAGGAACCACAGTCTAAATTTAGTTGCAGGGAAATAGTTTGACCCCTCAAACAAGTCCCTGTTAGCGGGGTGGTACGTTTTGAAGGTTAAGGAACTTTGAGAGGTGGAGGGTCGCAGGGTCGACTGTTGCTGATTGGTCACACAGACACCAGTGTTGCTTCAACACGAGTAACACTCATTCACAAAACAAGGAAGCACTCTAGTATTGGTATTAGGAAGAGCGGTAGACAGTTCTCGTCACTCGTTAATGATCAAAGTAACGTTAGCCTTGGTCGTCCACGGTGCTGAAGTAACAAACAGATTTACACAAACTCCTCATCTGATTTTAAATTGTCTCTAAAGAAAATATCAAGAGCTCTCAGGTCATTTTAAGAGACATTTGTAGCAATGTTCACATTTACCACTGTTAATAAATAGTGATCTTTGATTTCCATTACTACGGCAACACGTTGTGATGTATACAGGCGCAGTAACCTTCACTCCAACCGTCTGTACTGTTACTTCCAGCCTGGGCCGATGACCAGAATCTTACTTTTATCTGTCTTAAGGAGCAGGAAATGATCGTATCATCCAGCTATTCACAGCAGATAAACAGGCCTTTACTTTAATGATTTAGGAACAGTCCACCTCAACCAGCACACAGCTGAGTATCATCAGTGTAGATGACAGCATATCATTTAAAAATGCACAGATATTGGAGAAAGTGAGAATTTAAGTAACATTGGTGCCACACATAATGCAGGGTTTCTGGAGTGTCAACATGCCGGCACTAGGCGAGGGTAGGTGAGCATGAGTCAAAGCACCGAGAAAATCCTTGGATAGTTATATTTAGTTCAAATTAGTTAAATTAGAAAACAATAGAGCTTCTGAGTCACACAGCAAGGTAGCATTTTTCTTTTATGGTCCTTGCTGGTTAGGCACATATGAGAAATTGCAACCACAAGGAAAACAGAAGCTCCACACACACACACACACACACGCACATGCACACACACACGCACACACACGCAAAAACAAACACAAAAAAAAAATGTCAGACAATAGCTGAGGTCCCCCACAGGACAGTCTATTAGAGCTAATACCCGCCATCCTTTGTGTATTGTTCTCTGCTCCTGATGATTACACAGGGAACAACCCATGTAACAACACACAGCCCATCGTCTGATATCACATAACCCATGTAAGAGATGAGGATGTGGATGGTACCAAGGGGGAAGGGGTGAGGAGGGGGGGGGGGGTACTGGCAAAGCATTAATACTACTACTCAGTGGTGCGGTAAATTAATTTTGGATTGCTTCTCTGGGTTTAAACAAAATTGTTTTGTTGAGGGGAAAAAAGAGATTAAGGTTTTTAATTATACTGGGTAATTCATTCCACAAAATAAATCCCCACTATAACGGTCTCTTCAGTGGCAGAAGAGATGTGTCAGACATCTCATGGTGCTGTTATTAAGATATGCCACATGCACACAAACACACGGGGAAACAGTGCACCATCAGTCATGTTCACCACACACCGCTGCCACTTCCTCTGTTCTCCAGTTTAGCACCCATTTACACTTCCTGTTTATGAGAGGAGCCAGTGCACGATGCAGTTAATAATGGGCTTAAATGACTGTTAAATCCCAGTTTTCCTCTTTGGTCCTGTGTGACCACTTTACGCTCTGAGGGCGCCACGTTAATGTTTGTCCTCAGACCGCCAGAGCTCCGTCCAGAAGCCACCTTGTCTGTTTTCTAATTTGTCAATCAAACACGGAGAGGAGGGAGAATATTAAAGCCTCCTACAAATTACATCAGCTCTGTTTGCTCCATAAGTTATTCATAATTGGATTTAATTGAATGCCAATAACTGCTGAATGTGTTCTTTAGTGAGCTTCAGGCAATTAGTGAGGGGAATTACTGACAATTACTGTTGACTTCTCCTGACATCCTACGATTTCCTGTCACTCCGGGTTCAGGTGAACTGGCTCCAGCTGGCAGAGGTGTGCGCACCTCACAATCAATGGGAATCATGTTTGAACTGGGCAACAGCTGTTGATACTAAAGAAAGGGAGCCGGTTAGAGAGGAGGAAGCTTAAGCCAGTTACTTAAATAATGTGATCAATGCTCATTACTTATTACGAATTGAAAAGTAATGGTATTATTCATAGTATTCAACAGTCAATATAATTATTTAGGTCTGTTACTGCAGTTCTCTCTCTCTCTACAGAGTTTGCTGGCTACTGGGATGTTGGATTTCTTTTCATTCTAAATTAATTTCTGATTTCTTTTTGACAGAAAACGTCATTAAAATGTTACTGTCTCCACATGCAGCTGCTTAAATGGTTAGAAATTACAATTTTTCAGATTCAGACTAGACAAAGACAGCTATAGTGGAAGGTGTCAGTTTTATGTGATGTTGCTGCTATGATGTCAGTATATATGTAAACCCCCGATGATGTCATCAGGGTTAGTTTAGTTTTTTCTCAAAAATGAGAAAAATTAATTCACAAAAAAGCAAGCTATAAAATTCAGGGGATGATGGTTCAGATTTTCCTGAAAGTCTGAGTTACGGTTTCCTTAAAATAACAGCAGTTGCACAAAATACCCTTAAGTTTTCTCCTTAAGGTTTCCTTAAAATGTTCACGTAAGTTTTTAAGCTTTTCTCCATGTTTTAGGCTCAAACGTCAGGACTGACTTAAAGTCAGTTAAATTGTTACACAAAAGACCAAAGCGACCAAAGTTCACCATGGTGACGTTCCTCTACAACAGCAGGATGAGATAGTGGCACACTTTTTTAATGTTACACACTTCACAAAAGTGATAATAGTTAGCCTAATGGCACCAAATCAACAGTCTCCATGGAAACTGTAGAATGTCTTTCATTGCTGTAAATTACTTAACTGTTTTCCTTAACCAAGGAAACCATTTAAGAGATTTTGTGCAACACCCTTAAATAATTCCCTCAGCTAAGGAGCAATTAAACCTTAAGTGTCATACTTAAGGAAAAAACTTAGGTGTTTTGTGCAACCAGCCACTGGGCCCATAAAAGAGGTGAAATGAACAGAACTAAACACGGGCTGTAATAACAGGGTGTCTTAACAAACTCAGCTGACCTAAAGACACAGAACAAAAGGGGACATACAGTTTATACTGGCTGATCAGACCACTTGTGTATAAAAGGGGACAAAACAGTGCAGTTAGTCTATTAAAATGAAATAAACATCCATTCAGTCAAAGCCAAAAGTATCCAAATAACCAAACTGATGAAAAACACAATATTTCACACACTGATGACAAACCAAAATATGAAATGAAATGTCATAGTTTTGCATGATAGTCATTTTGCTTTGCAGTTTATGTTGGCTGGTTTGCAAAACTCACATCTCTTCACCTTTTAATAAACATATAGAATATTAACCCCAGACACCATGAAGTGTCTTTAAAATTGTTTTACTATAGCAGTTTGTAACTTTACAAGATACTGCCACATCACATGAGTCCAGGTCTGCAGCCGCAGGTGAGTCAGGGTCAAGGAGCAGGCAGGTGAGGTGAGGTGAGGAGAGGTACAATCTGTCCTAGTAGTCGAGCTTTTTAAGTGTGTGTGTGTGTGCGTGTGTGCGTGTGTGTGTGTGTGCGTGTGTGGTTGTGTGTGTGTGTGTGTATGAGTCCAGAGTCTCCAGGGATCTAAGAGTGTACTCACATAGCAAGCACACACACCATATCATTTACACAGACGTACGCACACACACAAACACTCGTGCACACACAAAAGCTAATATAAACTCTTTAAAAACTCACACATATATTCAACAACAAATAACATCGTGCTATGAGATGCTACAGATGCTTTACAACAGGAAACATTTAACATACTCACACACACACGCACAGACTCACACACACACTCACACAGTCATTCACACACACACACACAGTGTTAACATGTGGGAGACAAGGACTCTACCCTGCTGTGTGGCCAGTGGCCTTGCTCAGTGTTGGCTGTGAGGAATAGCTCTATTTACCACTGGTCATTAATCTCAGTCACATCCACTCGCGCATACACACACATTTTCTCCCTCTCCCCATGCCTGCACTTTCCCACACACACACACACACTCACACACACACATGCATGGCGAGGCAGCTCAGCTAGCAGGTATTTAAAATGGAGGAATGCAATCGGAGTGGGATGCCAGATTGTGTTTACAACACTATCCACTTCCACTGCCCTCTTCTTCCTTTCTTCCTCCGTTTCTATTTACTGCTCTCGTTGACTTTTATTTCCACCTCTCTCATCCTCTCTCCCTCTCCCTCCTCCTTTTTTCCCCCCCCTTTTCTCCTCACCTGAATAAAACAGGGTACGTGAGCTGTGTAGAGGAGAGATAGTGAGGAATAGTGAGAAACTCCACTTCCTCAATCCATTCCTCCTGCTTCAGTTGTTATTGAGAGTCACTGTTTTTCTACCAAATCAAGGGACAGAAGTCAAATAATATTTTTAGCAAGCGTGGATCTAATGATGATGATGATGATGATGATGATGATGATGATGATGATGATGATGATGATGATGATGATGCATATGGAAGAAGCGCCTCTAGCTGTCAAACGGCTGCCAGAAAGTAGAGCTTAAGATAAATAAATGAAATGAGATGAATGAAAATCCATTCAGACTCATTGGAAACACTGAAGACTGTAAGTAAAAGCACAGAGACACAGATCTGCTGCCAAAGCTCAGTCTGCTCATCAGACTTTATTCTTATTTTTAAACATGGCTTTACCTGACAGATGCAGCTGACCACCTGACAGAACTGCTGAGAGATGATTTTTTTTTTTTTGTTTAAGTGTCCACAAAACATTCATACTTTGTATTCAGTTTTTTTTACCTTATACTCACATTCACTTACTGATTGGAGATCAGAGTTGCAGGCTCTATTACAGATATTGATATCAAGCTTTGATCTCATAAGTATACCTTAGGAAACTCTGTTATACTTTATACATGCACCATATGTTTTCAGATCCCTTCACTTTTTCCACTTTATGTTGTAGATTTAATTGTAAATGGATAAAAATGCCATTTCTGCCCATCAGTCTACACTCAGTAACTCATAATAACAATAATAATAATAATTCATTTTTCTGCAAATTTATTTAAAAAAAACTTCTCTTTTACACAAGCATTCAGACCTTTAATTGAGTACTACAATTAACAGCCTCACACACACACACACACACACACACACACACACACACACGCTTCAGGCTACTGTCAAGCTGAAAGGTGAACTGTCATCTCAGTCTGAGGCCATGTGCCCTCTGGAGCAGGTTTTTCTTCTGTGAACTTTTCTTCTTCTTCTTCTTCTTCTTCTTCTTCTTCTTGTTTAACAGTGGTTTGGCATCCAGTTTATTGGTGCATTACAACCACTCTGGTTAGGACCGCTCTGTATTTGGCTGCATTCATCCTCCCCTCACCTCTAACCAGTCTCCCTGTCGCTGTCGCTGAGAAGTTGGATTTCTGCTCAAAGAGTTCAATGAGACCGGAGAATCTTTTTCCTCATTTTCTCCTTCACATGCTGTTTGTCAGACTCCATCAGACTGTCATATCATCTGTTCCCCACAGTGTCTTCTGTCTAGTCTCTCTACCATAGAGTCCTGACTGATGGAGAGCTGCTGAGATAGTCGTTCTTCTGGCAGGTTCTCCGTCTCTGCAGAGGACTTCTGAAGCTCTATTAGTTTTATTACCAGTATATACCAGTTTTATTTTGACTCCTGATGGCTCCAAACTCCATTTCATAATTATTGAGGCCACTGTTCTTTCCAGGGACACGCACAGCTTTAGAAATGGTCTTATGCTCTATGCCTCACCGCAGTTTGATCACAGAGGTCTACAGAGAGTTCACTGGACTTCATGGTTTGTGGTTGTGCTGACATGCAGTGTGAATTGTGGGATCTTATATACACAGACGTGCCTCAAAAAGTTCAATTTGTCACAGCTGGAATCAAGTCAGGTTCTAGACACATCTCAGTGATAATTAACAGATTCAAGTGTTTGATTTTTAATCAATTTGAGGGCAATGGCGCGGTAGGTTTGTATGTTTGTGTCTGTGCTGGTGATGTGACACCTGCCCGGACATTCTCACAGCTCTGTCTGCCAGTGGAAAAATCATACCATCTCTCTCACTCACACACACACACACACACACAAAACCAGTCCCTTTGCCCATCTCAGTGCCCAAGCGGGCCTTTAGGTTGAGGTAATAGCCTGTGTGTGTCTAGGCGTGTTGAAACTATGCGGGAGGGTTTTTATATCAGAGGGACTCAGAGCTGTATTCACCAGTACTGTGTGTGTGTGTGTGTGTATGTGTGTGTGTGTGTGTGTGTGTGTGTGTGTGTGTGTAAGAAGTTAATCGCCATGGTGTGCTGGGATCGCTCCTTGCCCTTGGCATGTGTTTGACAAGAGCTCAATGTGTAAATCCATTAATTACCACCATCCACACCAGTACTGCAGTCATTGCCACTGCTGCTGCTGCTGCTGCTGCTGCTGCTGGAGCTGCAATACTGGGAGTGCTGGGAGCATCACTGGGACTAGTGGGGGAGGGGTTTGGTGTACTGGTGCAGGTTGGGCTGATGAGCAAAGGTTAGAAGCCAGTGAAACAACAGCAGCCCCTCAACAGACCAGGTGAGATTGCTTCCTCAAATGCTACGAGTTGCCTCGTGAAGCAGCTGAACACTTTCCATCTCTCTGCCCGTTGCTCTCTGCCTTCACTGTGTCTGACACAGAGACACACACACACACACACACACACACACACACACACACACACAGTTCAGTCATTCAGTCATTAGTTTGAGTGCGATTAGGCTCCTCAGAGGAAGAGCCTCAGTGGCAGACAGATTCATTTCACCAAATGAGCCCTTATTGTTCTGGGGCCACACTCTGAAGCAAGACACTGGTGCTGTGCTGTGGCTGCTGTGTGTGTCGTGTGCTGGATGTGTGGTTTGTGTGTGTGTGTGTGTGCGCGCGTGTGCGAACATGCATGTGTGCACCCGTGTGTGTGTGTGTGTGTGTGTGTGTGTGTGATGGGGGTTTGGGGGGTGGGACCATGGACCAGATCACATCACCACTTGACACATCACCACTTGACACACTCGACTGAGCACTGATGAAGCAGGTCCCTGGAGCGCACACGGACAGGCGCTCGTACAGGCACACACACTTAATATTGCATGTGTACACACACTCTGCCACAACCCTGGATTTACACTCTGAACACAAACACCAACAAAAGAGGCAATTCATGCACACTGGTATCTAAGATCTTTACATTTGTCGTTAAACAGCTTCTCAGAGTTTCTGTGAATTCACAGTAGTTTATTCTTTTATCAGTGTGTGTGTGTGGGGGTTAGATAGCCTGGACCCCTGCACCCTTCTTGTAGCTGTACAGGCTGCCACAGTCTGCACGGCCACAAACACACATTTCATTCCATATTCAAACCTACAAGAAACTGGAGCATCCAAAAGAAATTGCATGTCAGTTTATTCTCTTGTTGCAGGAGAAGATGCAAGTGTGAGGTGACGTGAGTAACCACTGAGCCGCATGCCCACCATCAGATTTAGCAATGAGCATGGGAAATATGTGACACTGTTGTTCAGGGAGTTAATAAATACTGTACCATAACCTGAGAGTAGACCACATGTAAAGCCCTCGTTCAAAGGTTGTTTGTGAAATACTGGTTTACTCACATCTCTAGATTCACCTCCTCATGGTTGTCTGCCTCCTCCACTCAGACTAGTTTCAGGTTACATCCCTGTTTATCCACAGTCATATAAAATATGAACCATTTGTGTGAAATGTTGTCATTATTTCTGTGAAGTCTTGAGTAATGGCTAAAAAAGTGTTTTGTGAGGTCACTCTGGCTGTCGCCGGCGCGGATGAATAAAAGCACTGGTTTGTTTGCATTTCTTTAAACCAGTCACAGTCGTCTTGGGCAGCTCTGAGCTCAGGATGCAGCAACGGTGTCCCTGCAAAATAGTGTCGGGGGGGGGAGGGGGTTTGGTTTTGGCAGAACATTTGTACGTGTGGAGGCGAGCGCTGTCATTAAAATGTCTGATTCCCTGCAACAACAGAAAAAAACAAATTGCTCAAATTGCACAATCCAAATCTTGATTTTCAGTGTGTAGACTGCAGCTCAGAGGTTGTTGCTGTTTCCTGTAGTGGAGGGGATTTTGGAAACAGCAGAAAAGGAGGAGAACATGTCGTGGAATAGGTGCCAAACGTCAGGTTTTATATGTACAACCAACATCCAGTGGGTCAGACTAGTGAAATGCCAGTGTTCACAGTCTGAGTGATAACATGTAAAAACTATCAGCAGTACAGGGCAGTGCATGTCAGGAACGTACTGCGATTGTGAATATTTCTAAATATAAACATGAATATGATTATCTAAAAATGCACATCATCACATGCATGTCTGAGTTTTTCTCCGAGTTCGCCTCATAACTCCGCCTCCATAATATTTTGTTTTCATTGGCCCTAATACGGCATGATTAACATTACATTAAAAGAAAAAAAGCTGAATTTAAAAGCGTGCGAGGAAATGACTGAGTGCATGTTCCAGTCAGAGGGATCAGGAAACATGAAGCAGATTTTAAAGAGATAAACCATCGCATGATGTTCACTGTGTTGTTCTTCTCATGTGACTGTAGGTAGAAGTGAGAAGTCTATTCCCCAAACTGTTGAACTAATCCTTTAAGAACACCGACTAAACCACATCCCACTGTTTTTTAACACCCATATGTTAAAAAACAGCAATATGTGGGTGACAGACACACACACACACACACACACACACACACACACGCACACACACACACACACACACACACACACACACGCACACACACACACACACACACACACACACACACGCACACACACACACACACACACACACACACACACGCACACACACACACACACACACACACACACACACGCACACACACACACACACACACACACACACACACGCACACACACACACACACACACACACACACACACGCACACACACACACACACACACACACACACACACGCACACACACACACACACACACACACACACACACGCACACACACACACACACACACACACACACACACGCACACACACACACACACACACACACACACACACGCACACACACACACACACACACACACACACACACGCACACACACACACACACACACACACACACACACGCACACACACACACACACACACACACACACACACGTACACACACACACACACACACACACACACACACAGTTGTGGCCTCGTAGACAGAGCACTGACAGAACCCTGTGATGTACAACATGATAAATACAACATTAAACACATTAATTACCTCACTGATTAGAAAATGAGCTTGTTTCATTACCACAAGCTTCAACATCAACATTTACAGCACTCTCTCTCTCTCTCTCTCTCTCTCTCTCTCTCTTCTCACAGCCCCAAATGACCGGCTCCCTGAAGATGATGCAGATCCAAAGTGCATGAGTATGTGAATGTGTGTGTCTTTGCTGCGCTTACCATGTTTATTTAGTTAATTATTTAGCATTAATTAAGTTTGAATCCTTGGCCGTTAAAGCAGAACAGAACCATCTGCTGCAAAGAGAAAGAATGTGCGGCGAGCGAGCGAGCAAGGGGAGGAAAACACTGTCTCTCTCCTCTCTCTCTCTCTCTCTCTTTCTATTTCTGCTATCATGCATACAAGACACACACACCTACACACACACACACACACACACACACACACACACACACAGGGCGGCATCCTGAACCATTTAATTACAAAAGAGGACAATAGGGAGGATGGAAGTTAGAGGAGGTAAAAACAACAAAGCAGGAGACACGGATAAATCTTTCAACTTCTCGATTAATGAAGTAAACAGGGAGGCAGGAGGGGGGAGAGCGGCCCAAGACGCCATCGACATCTGGCCTCGGCCTGCATTAAAAGCCTATTTTGCTATTTTAACACCCATAAAACAGGCACTGAAACAGGTCGTAAGTGGCGTCAACCCCACTTTACGCTTCCCCACTGTGTGCTTCTTTCCTCTGTCTACCCACTACAGACAAACCCGACGTGTGCGTTTGCGCTTTAATAACAACACAGACAATAAATGTTTTATTGTGTTTGGATCACTGGAGAGATCCTCCCACCTCACATCTGCAGCTTCATTGCTTTCACCGCTGTCATGATCAGTCCCTCTGTTCCCCACGGTCCCCCTCAGTCTCCCCTCAGTCTCCCCGGACCTGCCGTCTTCTCCTCACCCACCAGATGTCCTCACACTTTATTCCTTGTTCCTGTTGTCCCGTCTGCCCCGCCCATCCACACACCTGTTCCCGCTTCACAATCTGAGTTCCAGGCTTCATGGATGCAGCAAACATTTCTGTCGATAAGGAACTTCATGAACTTTCTAAGACAGGCATGCTCCCGTATTATGAGTGGAAAACAGGCCTTTGTTGGGTACACCAAGAGACACAGGGAAGTGCCCTGAAAGCCAAAATGAAAAAGTTTGTTGCCTGAGTGGTTTATGGACACCCCTGATTTCAAACCAGTCTCCCAGTCGGCTAGCTGCCAATTCGGCTTGTGTTCCTGAGCCTGCAGCGTTCCGCTCCTGAGCCTGATGGTCTGCTGTCTGCTCCTGTTCCCAAGCCTCTTACCCCTCTTTCTGACACTGACTCTGAAGACCTTGAGCATTCCCCCTTTCCTGAGTACTCATTTAGCTAATTCCCCCAACTAACCCGAACCCCACTATATTTTCAAGTGGCACGCCTGCGACCTTGAATGACTTCATCATTTCATCATGAAGGCTTTCTGTGGTCGCTCCCACTCTCACTGTTGATCTGAAAACATCAGCACCAGTTTTGAAAAATGAACAGCTATACAGGGGATTTTTTTACATTCTGAATGTCTGTTGAGTCATCAATCAAAAATACTGGTGCATGCTGGTAAAGAGGAGTGTGTGAATGTTATCAGCTGGGCTGATATCACTGTTGGTCTTTATCTTAAAAATCCAGTACCAGCAGGGCTGTAATCCAGACGTCCCTTCAGAGACCTATGACTAATGTAACAGACATCAGCCATGTTTTTATTAAGTATAGAGAAATGTATTGCCAGAGCTTTCAAATGTCGAGCTGGTGTGACTCAAAGAAATTTCCTGTTTTAGTAAAACTGTCTGACTGGCTCTGAGCATTCCTGGCATCGATTCAATGGTGTTAATGACCACAACTTTAGAATACTGTCATTAGAGAGCAAGCCCACACTAAAGATGTCAACATGGCTTTTACTGTGACACTCTTTGACATCTACCATGAAAATGGCAAGAGCCAAGAGGAGTTAAGGTGTGTGTTTTGTATGACGCACACTGTGTATATGTGTGTGTATGTGTGTGTGTGTAAGCATCAAAGAAAACATGGATACAATACTACCCAGGGTAAATATTTGCAGACAGAAATGAGGTGGAGGTGCCGAGCCGACCGCTGAAATATTAACTAACTATTGATGGAGACAGAGAGACTGACAGTCGCTGCCTTCCCCCTGTATCATCTTCCTCTTTCCTCTCCTCCCCTTTTCGCTCCTTCTTTCTCCGCCTGCACTCGTTCCTCTGTCATTCTCAACCTGCCCTTCCATCTCTCTCTCTCCTCTCTGACTCTCTGCAGCCCAGTCTGTCTCTTTTTAATGTTTCTCTTGCATAGAAGCAGCTTTTAATCATTCCTGCATTTTTGTTCCTCTTTATTAGTTTTTCTCCCCAGAGATATAAGCGCAGGATGGAGACAGAGTGGAGAAGGAGAATATGTGTATTAATGTTTCATATTTCACTTGCGCAGGGGAAGGAGCTGATGATTATTTCATGTTGTCGACATTGTCTTTTTCTCTTTTTTTCTTTTTCTGTCTTTCTTTCTTTTCTTTCTTTTTTTTTTTTTTTTTTGGTCTCTGAGGTGTCAAGAAATTGGCCAACAACATTGTCACCCAGACAGCCATCAGAAAGATGGGTCCTGCATTTCTTCGCACACGCGCACACGCATACACACACACACACACGCACACACACACACACACTGTTGCTAATACAAAGGACAGGCTTAGCTGCCTGGTTTGACTTGTTGTCACTGTCAGTCACCCTTCCTGATGTCTGTCTGTCTTTCTGTCCTTGTCGCACACACATATTAAGGTTTTGTCCAATTTTTTAAAGTTGTGTTAAGTAACAAGTCTCATACAGTTTTCTGGTTTAGAATCATTTTAGTTGTAAAATGTATTATTAATTAAGTTATTCACAGAATTCAAAAAAAAAAAACTTTAAGTCAATTATTCAACAGTTTGAGTTCATTAGATTTAGTCAAAATTTGGTTATTACTTATTTTTTTTTTAAAGTTTAACTTGATCACATTTCAATTAGAAATTTAACATTGCAATGGTGAATGGTGAATGAGGCAGCACCAGAAAGTTTATTCCCAAATTCTACATATACATTTGCATCTGTAAAAGTTGTCCTGATTTCCAGTGTTGTAATTTTACCATCGACATTTCAGTCTACAAAGTCTAGAGGAGTGGCACCTCCTCTGTTGCTCTCCCTAATGTTTTTTCTTCTCCTCGTTAAAGTGATACTTGGGGTTATTTGGCGTGGGGTTGTGTGAGGTACTTAACTACAGTCAGTGTGTTACCTGCAGTAGATTCAGATCAGAGTGCTTCCAGTTTAGAGAAGCAGCAGGTGCACCGGTAAAGAAGCAGAGTGATGTCCTGATGTGGACAGGGTCATCCAAATAGCAGCTTTTAAAAAATGCCTCTTTGCTTTATTTTGAATATTCTCACCACTTTATCTTGTCGTCAAACAGCCCTTTCCTTTAGAACTACATTCTTTCAACCGTTGAACTACCGTATTCCTACGCACGATGCTTTGCTCTGTGTGACTCAAACAGCTGATCTGTGGAGTAATACAGTGGGTGCTGTGGTGGCAATTGCAGTAATGCTCCAAAAACCTGTTTGCCAGCCACCAAAATACATCAGAAGAAGAAGAACTGTGTTTGAAATCATAGCACATCTTTCAGCTAGCGATGTAATGAAGCCTACATTTATAAAGTTGTCCTGTTTTATGATGCAGCAGCTGCAGCAAAGAAGAAGCTGTCTGATTCACCACCCAGCAACTGCAGACAACAGCAAGTGGCCCAAACAAGGATGAAATTCATCTATGGTCCAAAATTAAACACACCTGCCATGTTGCATGACCAACAGGTGCATGCTTGGTCTGGCTAATTGCTAAATGCTAAAATACTGACGGTTGATCCTTCAGCTGTGACTTCTAAGTTCACTTCCACTGTCAGTGAGATGCGCACCGCCTTTCTGTTTAAAATTCTCCACCTTTTCTGCTGTTTTATTCTGATGTTAATTCTGTAAGAAGTGGCAGCTATTTGATTTATGTAGCTTAATATTGCTACATAAAATCTATGTTCACCCGCGGTGGTGTTGTAATTATTTATATGCACAGGCTGCAAAGTGCCTGACTGGACTTCACGTGGGAACAGCGTATACGCCTGCATATACACCTGGATATACGCCTGGCAGCCTTAAAGTTCTTTAATAGTTTTATCATATATTATTGTTATCACCATATAACATTTTTACCCCCCCCCCACTTCCCCCTTTTAAAAATGTAAAACATTTACTCAGAGAGTATTTTAACTGACTTCCTATGTATTTTTATCTGAGTAGATTTCTAGATGAGTAATTGTACTTGTACTTGAGTAAAATTACTTCTGAGTAACAGTATTTGTGCTTGGGGCTGGGGGTGGATGGGTAGGAGGATGTTCTGCTGAAAAAGAACAGTTCAGAGCAGCTCATTTAAAAAAAAAATGGATGAGAGCTAACTAGTTCATTTTTTGGGACCATGAACATTGTGAACTATGAATGTGAATTTATTCATTTTAATCTGTGTGAACTGAACTTTGAGTGAGCTCTTGTTAAGTGTGAACTTGCAAAACACTGTTGGAAACCTAGAGGTGTGAATGGCTACAGGCTGTCTTGCAATGCAGTGGCTCAGCATTCTCATCTGGATATAATCTGCCCCTGGGGTTCTTGAATTATCAGCCTGACAATTTACTAAAACCAGGATCTAAAAAAAGGGTTAGAATACCATACTTGTAGAGCCAGTCTTTGATGATCACGTCTTAGGACTGTAGAGGCCCGCTGATCTCGATGGCCGAATCACTTGCCAAGTCTTTGGTCACTACCTTGTGAAGAGGTGCAAAGAGCTTGGCAAACCCTTCAACAAAAGGCCTATAATAACTGGCAAACCCAGGACCAGGGTTAGGCCAGTCAGCCACAGTAGCAGTCTATTTTTGGTCAGTGACGACACCTGCTACAGAACTGATATGACCCAGGTACTGGAATGCATGATGAAAGATTTTGCATTTTGCAAGCTTTGCCTTTAAACCCTCCTGCTGTGTGCGACCCAAGACCAAGTCGGGGTGACTGAGGTTCCTATTCACTGTGGAGGAAAACAACATTATAGAGCATCAAGGAACAGCAATGTTGGTCTCTGAACATAGTCTCCATCAGCCACTGGAATGTACTAGAGGTACTGTATAGGCTAAACGACCAAATCAGTGGTGGATAGCCACTTGACTCCTGACATTGCGTCTAAAGACTCCTCAATACTTGGGAGGTGAAAGGCATCCTTACAGGTTTTTACCATTTAACAGATTCTCAGGCTGCCATCTTTCTTTCTCACCAGGGCAATAGGAGAGGCATATGGGCTACAACTTACTCTGACAACCTGATTGTCTAATAACTGAGGTATGTAAACCCTAATACTGTCATAGTCCGAGGGGGGAATTCACCTCTTCCTCTGCCTAACAGGGACATTGTCAAGCCAGGGGACGTCATGTGTCCCCATAGGTTTGAGAATTCTCAGCTGCCCTGCAGATGTAATTGTCTTAACATTACTGTGAGACATTAAATTTTTGAAATTAAATTTAGTGATTGCAGTACTCATACAATGCAGTAAAATTAGATGAAAGTTAGTGTTGCGGGCAGAACAGCAGGGACCACCCAAAAAAAAAAACTGACCTCAGCCCCAGAAGCAGTGGAAGCTTCACACTGTAATTAAAGTATGTTGCTGAAATTTCAGATCGTGCAGGATTTCTTAAATACCTTGTCAAGTCAATTTTATTTTCATAGTCCAATGTCACAAATTTCCACTCGAAGGGCTTTATATGACACCCTCTGTCCTTAGACCCTCGATTCAGATAATGAAAATGTCCTTTTCCATTTTCCAAATCGAGCAGTTAAAATGTCAGTGGATTTGTAAATGGTAAAGGTAGTTGAGGTGTCAGTTGGTCAGTACAGAAATTTAAAGACTTGATATACAGAAAAAATATTTACTTCTTTATTTACAGAAAAAAAAGTTTAAAATTCATTTTGAAACAAATCAACTGCACTTTAATTATCCATGGCAGAAAGCTACTGGATCAGACTGTATGATACACTACTTCAACAGAGAGCGGGATGCTTTGGTATCAGTATGTGTGTATAGTGTGATAATTGCAATTTAAAAAGTTTCTGGTTTTGCTAAAGGATCTAGGACTAATCATTTTTATTTGAGTCAACAAAAGACTTGTGACTCAGAAGCTCATCAATAAGTATTGACCCTGTTGTTCAGACATTGTGTGAGAGACGAAATGCAATGAACATTTTAATATATAAAATGTGTATGAAAACTGAAAATTGAGTAGAAGGTTTTTGTTTAATTCCTTAAAAATAAAAGATATCAAACAGCTGAAAACATTTTATCTCATTTATTATGGTTTAATCACATTTTCTAACAATGTCGCAAATCATTTTGGTTTAAGTTAATATCTAATTTTAAACAGTTTTCGCCTCAGTGTGATGAGGTATCTTGATTAGTGTTTCGTTTCTTGGGTAAATGGAAAGCAGACATTCCCATCTGGATATTTATCCATAAACACGTTTTTCTCATTTTCTAAATTTATTTCCCAGATTATGTATTCCATCTCATTTATTGATATCGAGATATAAAATTACATATAGAATGATTGTATGATTCTATCCATATTGCCCAGTCCTACATGGAGGGTATATTAAATAATGAATGATTCGAACATTCCTTCCACTCAGAGCTGCTCTATCAGCACATATGCTGAAAAACTTCCTCCACATCCACATGCACTCCCTGCTGAGTGCATATAAATCACATGCACAGTGTCACAGTGTCTTTCTCTGGCTCCACCCAGCCACTGCACACACACACACACACACACACACACACACACACACACTTGACTCTTGGTAACATTTGAATATACTGTATAATGGACCTATAGGTTCAAATTATGAGGAATTTCTGTAGGCTCAGGAAAGCTCAGGAAATTTTCTGCATATTTTTACACAGCCCACCGCTGATGCTGGAATGTTAGTATAATATTCTAACACTCAAAACACATGACTGTTCTGCACCTTGAGGAGTCACACTGCTACTGTTCTGGTTGTTAAGGTTCCTCCTCCTTTTCCCTTTTGTTTCCCCTCCCTGTGTGTGTGTGCGTGTGTGTGTGTGTGTGTGTGTCCTGTTGGGCATAGCTTCCTGGTGTCTGGTCCCAACAACTCAGCAGCTCATCATCCCATCAAATCTACAGGCCTCTCCTGTATTTAAGCCCAGTTCAGCTCTCCAGCCAGATCCTTCAGTCTTTACTTGTGTTACTGTGACTCGGCCAGCTGATCCTGTCTCTGCCTCACGAGCAACTCTCTCATCTCACCTCAGTCAGACTGTCTCCAGCCTTATGGGGCTAGAACAGTGACAGTACAATTTTGACAGTGAAAATAAAAATTTGAACTGAAAAAGCGAAAACAATGGCATTGAAATACTTGTATTGGGAAAAAAAGTTGTACTGGCACTGAAAAAGGTGACAGAAAGTTGAAGCTGAAAACCAGTGACACTGAAAAATAGTGACAGCATAAAAAAAAAACTGTCACTGAAAACAGACAAAAAGGAAGAAAAAATCTGAAGACTGACATTGAAAAACACTTCATAATAAAAAAAAATATCGAAATTAAATACGATTGTAAGATTGTACTTCCTTTTTCAGGAGTTCAAGTTCAAGTTTTGTTTTCAATGCCAAAACTGAATGTCACTGTCCTGGCCTCATACAGCCTCTGCCCTCCAGTCCTGGTTTGTCTCCCCTGCCTCGCTCTGTCTGCTTCACCGCCTGACAACTCCAACCTGCAAGCCCTGGCCATTTGATCCTGCCTCATCCAAAAATCCACCTTTCTGCGCCCATCAGCTCCATCCTACCCCCCCCACCCAACCCCCCCCACCCCCACCCCCAAGTCTCCACACAAGCTCAGCTTTCTCCCTGCTTCAACAGATCTGACACAACTCGTCAACTTTAGTGAATTAATAAGACTAAACACCTTGTCCTGTTACCTGTGTTCTGCTTTTCGTGTCCTAAAACTAGAACTGAACAAACGGCTACACTACTAAATGACTGTCTTTCTCTTTTGCCGCAAAACACCTGGAAAACAGATCGTTCTTTCATGCAGATGTGGAATTATAACCTCTGAACTGGACAAAACCTTGTCTCTTATATAATGGCTCTTATACATGCAATAGAAATTACTTCTTGTCTCCTTCAGTGATTTGTAAAGCAACAATGTTTTCAACACTTACAACTGCTTCTAGGAATATATGTCTGTGTCTGTCTCCGTCTGCCATTGAACTGGAGATGATTTTCTCTGACAGTTTTATGAACGCTTTCTGAGATCTTGATCTCAGTAAAGCTACATGATTGAATAAAGGATGAATGAAAGATACACACACACACACACACACACACACACACAAAGAAGGCTGACGACCAGCATCGATGTGCTGTGGCTGTGGAGGGGAGCTCTCGGCAGTGCTGACACAGCCACCGCTGTCCTGCCATCGATTGGCCTGAGCGGAGGGAGAGGATCATGGGCGAGAGACACACAGTCGGATTGGGAGAGGGAGAGGGAGCGAGGCCTCTCGTTTTAATCTACTGTAGGATGGGGGTGGGGCAGCGTCGGCTCGTTCACTGCCTCACATCTCCGGGTGTGTTGCATTCGATCCCTCATTAATAAGACCAAAAGAAGCCTGGTGAGCGAACACTGTTTCACACACACACACTCTGCTAAGACCTTGGCTGAACAAATGAGAGAGAGAGAGGGATACAAAGCCAAGAAAAGTGAAACTAAACCACCCCGACCTTCATTTCTTTTTTCATTTTGTCCTTTCTCACTTCACTTATTCCCTGTAAATCTCCCTCTCCTGTTTTCTCTTTTCTCCCATCTGTTTTCTACTTTCTTCCTACAACCTTTCCTCACTCCTTTCTCTCCTTATTTGAAATAAAGTGGAGCATGTCACACCGGTCCTTAAATCACTGCACTGACTTTGTGTGTGTGTCAAAGAATAGATTTTAAAATCTACTTGCTCTTGTCTGTAAAGCACTAAATGGTTTTGGGCCTGAATACATCTCGGATCTACTTGCACACCCAGACCCCTCAGCTTCATCTGGGACAGGTTTACTCAGTCTTCCCAGAATCAGAACCAAGCCAGGTGAATCAGCTTTTATAGTCTCTCTGCTCCTCACCTGTGTAACAGACTTCCTGAACACCTGAGCTCTGCTGAAACTGTCAGCTCATTTAAATCAGGGTTTAAAACATCACTATGTGCTGCAGCTCACCAATGAATCACATACAGAACATCTTTTTTTTATGCATTTGCTTGTTTTTAATGTCCTTTATCACTGCAGCACTTCTTTTAAATGGTGTTCTGAGTTTCTTACCGGATTTTATGCAACTTATTTAAATATTTGTATTTATTCGAATAATTTTTTATTGTTTGTAAATGTTATTTAATGTCATTTTATTGTTCTCTGTAAAGCACTTTGAATTGCCTTGTGTCTGAATGGTGCTGTATAAATAAACTCACCTTACTTAATCATTTACTTCCTCTGTCTTTGTCTATGTATCTATACGAACTGTATGTATTCTTTCTTTCTGACACCTTTCCTTCCTGTCTTCCTTATTTGTCGCCTTCCCATCTTCTCAGTTTCATTGGCTCATACATTTCTCATTTATTTAATTTTTTTATTAATATTATTATCATATTTAACTAGAGTTAGGAGAATATACGCCACGAGTCAATATCAATTTGCAAACCATTAGAGATTTTTCCATACGTTCTGTAAGTAATGGGACTGATCAATTAGTGTGGCTGCTTTATGGCCATATTGGAGAAACTTTGAAGAACTTTGATATCTCTTATATTTTGCTGATTTAATTTGATATATATCAATATTGCAATATAATAAAATTTTTGATTAATGATTATATTCATGTCACCCACTCCTAGATTCAAAGGTCCATATAGTATAAAGGCAGATGTCCATGTGTTGTGTGATTATAAAGCAGGTCTAGGTTCTATATTAATACTGTGAAAGTATCAAAGCCTCAGTCCACAGAGAAATGCACACAGCCTGTATTCAGAAACCGAGCCTTAAAACCAGCCGTCAGGACAAAGACACACACACGTCACAAAAAAAACAGTCGCCGCCCTCAGCCTTGACCCAAGCCCCGCCCACCTGGACCCACCATCCAACCTTGCAGGATTTGGTTTCTCTGAGTGTTTACCTGAAATCTGCCATATCTTTATTGGATCACTCAGAAAAGATACAGCACAAATATATCTTCTTATGGATCAACACACAAGAAGCGTAAAATATGGAACAAGAAACATATAGTGACACGCAAAGAACTCCCCACAGAGGCCAATGTTAATGGCTGAGGAACACCAATAAATCAACTTAAGTTCAAGAACTAATACATTCCTCATATAATAAGAATAATTTATATTTTAAAATAAAATGGAATATTCTGCATGTTAGTTCACCACCAGAGAGATGACAGCTGTATGTGCCCGAGTTCCTGGCCTACATGATCAGCTCCTCTGAGCATTAGAGAGTCAAATCACAGTCCTCCTGTTATTTTGGTGATGTGTTATTCAGGCTTGGTTAGAGACTACACAGTGTCCTGATTACTGAAAAAGGAAGGAGAGAACCAGAATCCAGTCTTTAATACCTAATAAACCATGGTGAAAATTACATCTAGGACAATCTACATTTACATATACACAGGTACAGAGTGTGCTATGAAATATCAATGCGTTGCTGGTAGCCCCTCTGAGGGTGATTATTTAATGCAGGCCTCCTATCGACATATGCTAATAAATAGACGACACCCCCATGTCAGTAGCAGTCCATTCAAAGTGCTCGCTGAATTAAAAATTGATATTGCACATAGCCCTCACATATATAGAATCGTGTATCCAGCACCTTGATGGCTGTATTTCATGGTAACCCACAAAGCCCAGGGGACGAGCTCGGCTATGTGTTGTCATAACCATGTGTGGTTCTTGTCATCATCACAGTATGAGATGCTTATTGATGAATGCAGGTACAATCAGACTGCCCTGGTGTTCTTTAAAAAGGACCTATAGTATGTATGGAAGCTTATGAAGGACAAAAGATGAGCACTAAAGAAATTCAAGCTCTAGTCCACTCTGTTTTTTTGGTGGTTATTTTTTTATTACCTTTAAAGGTCCATATTTTCTTCTTCTCCTGTGTTTTATTTGAAGTGTTTATCCATAAGAAGATATATTTGTGGTTTTAACAACCACAAAAACCTATAGTATTACATCTCCTCTCTCAGGCTTCTCTCTGGAGCTCTAGTAACAACAGGTCGGTGAACCAATCAGAAGAGAGGAGGCTCTGAGCCTCTCCTCTGATTTATTTAATAAAAATATAGCAGATTTCAGGTAAACACTCAGAGAAACCAAATTTTGTATGCTTGGATGGTGGATCCAGGTGGGCATGGCTTAGGGCAAGGCTGAGATATGTGACTGCTTTGTTGTGACATCACAAAGTAACTGGAAGTCCTGAGAGCTGGTTTTAAGGCTCAGTTTCTGAATACAGGCTGTGTGCATTTCTCTGTGGACTGAGGCTTTGATACTTTCACAGTATCAATATAGAACCTAGAACTGCTTTATATATATCAAACAACACATGGACAAATAAGCTTTATACCACATGGACCTTTAAACCCTTATAAAGCAGCAGCTTTACATGGTCCAGTCAGTACCAGCTTCTGCAGTGCATTAAATATTTTTCATTTAGTGCAACTGTTCACCCACAGAAATTTGTTATAAACATAATTCAAGATACAAATGTGTCAGAATGTGTCAAAATGATACAGAAGACATGTAAAGCATTTTATGAATGTTTCAATCAGCATGAACACAATATTCAGTAACTCCAGTGAAGCTACCTGAGGGAGAACAAATGGGAATTTTAAGGGATCAAGAAATGTCTAATACATCTGCACACCTAGCGAGAGATAGACCGGCATAAGCTTCAATGCGAATCCTTCAAAATAAAAACACAACTCTTCCCCCGTGCACAACGCTTTATGACTAATTTATAAAAGAATGGTGTGCTGGAGAAGAGTTGTGCAACGGTTTTAATTCTGTAGAGGATAAAGAAACCGAAGGAAGAATTTACAGGGAACAGGATGTAAGAAGCTTAACTATGCTATGAGGCCTAATGTGTCTCATTAGTCTTATTGGTTTGAAACCTTATACACAGGGACGGAGTGGGAATTAAAATCAGGCCGGGACTTTTGACTTGGCCTTGCCTGGCCCACCAAAACCCATCTGGAGACGCGCCAGCAGACACAGCCTGTATCACAGACTTCAAGACTTGTGGCTGAAGCCATTGCTGCCCAGGCCTCTCGACTGTGGATCTCACTGTCTGGAGATTTCAGACCTAAACTCAGTGTTCTCCTTTAAATCTCTTCTCAAACCTCAAATATATTGTATGGCTTTTTCTTAACTGATGGTATTTATTGTAATCTTTTTTGTATCACTTATTTTTATTGATTTTGAACATTGTACATCACTATTCCAGGGTGATTTGGTCAAGTCATCCTTGAAACAACTTTCTCCCTCCTTCCCAACCCCTAATGTGTTCATAGGCATACTTACTTTCCTGTTTACTGCGGTCTTTTAATTATTTTATCTTTTATATATCTTAACTTCTTGGTTCCTTTGTTTTTATTGTAAAAGTTCTTGTTTGATTGTATTACATTGTAAAACACTTGCTAAGGTGCTGTATAAATAAACTTTATTGGTATTTCCTTTTACGATGTAGCTGCTTGCTGCTGTTCACTTTGCATTGTATTAAATTGTATTTCTATTTTTTACTTTACTTTCTAACTGCAGGTTCCAGGTTATGCAACTCAGAAGAATAGAGAGAGAGCTACACGACATTATCCTGCTAAATAACCTCAGACCGGATTTCTGTTGTTGAACTGGACTCACTGGGAGCTGCGGGCCTGAACCCTCGCTGCTGCTCTGCCCCTCCTTTCTGTTGCCGCTGCCTGATGCACAACTGTTTGAAACATTTGGATTTTTATGAATATTAACTTCTTTTCTCCCCTCGATTTTCAGCCACACCTTTAACTTTTTTTGAACTGGCTCCTGAAGTATTTAAACCCCGACAAAGACATCAACATGTAAAGAGTAAAACAGAACCAAACCAGGAGACAGAAGCACACAGGACCACAGCGGGCGACAGCCTGCTCAGCTGGACTGATCACCACAACACAGCACAATCTATCTCTCTCCCACTTGCTCCTTCTCTCTCTCACTCTCTCTCTCTCTCTCTGTCTTTCTTTGTCTCTTTCTGATGTCTATTTTTCTTTTTTCCACACTGATCCACCTTCCCAATTTATGTAGTGATCCGCGGGGAAAAGTCCTGGTTCTCCTGATGGCCACTGTAATCATTGATTACACATAAAAAGGACATCTTGCTAACTGCCATTCAATCAGCCATGTAACTGTTACTTACCTACTGTACTTGTAAGTACTTTTCTACACTCAAGTACTGAAGAATGCTGCTGCTTCTCCAAAATGTTCAGTACTGAAAATAACACTCTGAACAAGGCTCTAGGAAAAATGAATGAGGTGATGAATGAGTGGCTGTGGTTGTGTTTTGTGTTCAGTGAGTAGAGAAGTGCTCTCTCATACAGAGTAGATTAGAACAACTTTAATATTACAACATTAGGTGCAGTCTTGCTAATGGTCAGTGTAGAAGATTGAACCTATTTAGTTTCCCGCATTTTCAGCTGACAACCGTATTTGTAACAGTACCGAGGCGCTGGTTTAGGTTGGGTCAGTAATTAATGATATAAATAACATCCGTGTGATCTCAGGGCCGAGCTGCGTGAGACTCACTCCAAGAAAATCACAGTCAAGTCTGCCATCATGTGGTGTGTGGGGGACATCAACACTGACCGCTCTCTTGATTAAAGACATGTTAGATCACAGGCCTTGAAAGGAAATTTTATTTTAAAAAAAAATGATCATGAAATACATTACAGTCAAGTTCAAAGATTTCTCCTTTTACTGGGACTTTTTATCTACATATTGAACAAAAACATGACTTAAATGACCAGAAAACAAAGCAATAAACACAGATCAATCTTGACACACACTAAACAAACCAACTAACGAACACAAACACATAACATTACATCAATCAGGCTTGACGACCTAAATAAGATATTAAAGGGTAAAATAAATAAATAAGAAATCACAACAAAGGCAAAATAATTCAGATTCTGCATTACATAATTTTCAACTTTTAAAGCCCTCAAAGCCTGTGGGATATGTTTGAGATGCTACAGCAGAGAACATTTTTATGGGCTCTGGCATTAAAACCTGCAACCAAATCTGCATTAAATTGTACATATTCATAGATCTCATCTCACCATACATATGTCTGATTTTTTACATCAAGGTCCAAACGTAATTTCCTGTGAAATTGGTGAAAAAGTGGAAAATGTCCTATCTTGCAATGTTATGGAAAAATCCTGGTCCCGCCCCTTTAACTGGATGGGCACCAGAATTTAACGGATTCGTTCCTGGCCCATGTCCGATCCCTCCACCAAATTTGGTGCAAATCGGTTCAGTACTTTTTGTGTAATCCTGCTGACTAACAAATAAACCACCAGACATGGATGAAATAGTCACACAGTAACAGATGCTTGATGAGAGAAATGAGATGCAAACAGCAAAGCCTCTATATGGAAATTCACTACAGGAAGATCACGAGCCTGTAATGCTTTTACAGTTTCTTCTGTCAGGTAAGGTTTACTGTATTCAGTAGTTTCTTATTATTAAATGCACATTTCTATCTCCCATAATCTCATGTTACGTATCTTTAGGTAGGTCTGTGTTGAAAGTTATTGATCAACAGGTGTGCATTATGTAACTTTCAGTTTGAAATACAATGTTGAACCTTAGTGCTAAATATTAGTTTGATCGCTGTACAGTGCTGGTCACAAAGGCGAGGTAGATCCCAGCTGATTCAGTGAGGTCATTCAAACAGCTTTTACATTTCAGCACACCACCTCTGTGTGATTGACATCTTTATGCCCTGAATCTGCTCACCACATAATTCATCTTAATATAGGCCTGAATGCTGTTGCGTAAGCTCCATGCTATCTTGAGAATGCAGAATGCCACTTTGTTGTTTTATTATAGTTAATAAGCTGCCACAGCTTCGGAGCTGCTGCGGAGCTGAGAACTTTTTCACCTCAAGGTAAAAAGCATTATACTAATCCACCACACAAAATCATTTTAGTATCAAAACTCACCCCATGGCTGTTAGATTCCATTTAGGTCTTTCAGCGACGACAGCCGCGGTCAAGTGGGGTCAAGTCCAGTCAGTTGGGATGTTTTTCACTGCAGTTTACATGGTGGAAAAAATAATCTATAGGAAATGCTCAAACCACTCATGTTGCATAATGCAGTTACTCACTATGTTCTAAGTTCAGGAGGTAGAGCTGGTCTAAAATAAATCTGAGGGATTGCAGGCTTATTAATAATGATATCCTTTACATTTTACACAGCAACATTACATATAACATACATATTCATATACATATACCTTACGTAACAAACAATGTTTTTTGGTTGAAGATTGGTGAGACATGAAGTCATTTATGAGACTGCTGTATGGGGAGTGGGGGCTACAGGCAGCCTTATGTCAACTGCTTGGGAAGACTGGCTGAATGTGTGTTAATACAGCAAAACTTACTGTGCCATGTAACTTACTTTATCCTTTTTTTCTTGCCACTAATTACATACTGTCCTAGTCTCCACTTCTGACTGGAACCCAGCTTTCATGGTTGTAGAGAAGGCAAGGGAGAGAGCTCAGAACCCCCAGAGAGGAGCCACTGGAGGTCAGAGCTGGGTTTAATCTGAGGACAGATGAGGGAGTGTCTCTATGCCTCTTGCCGCTGCTCAGATGAGCCAAACAATCAAACAAAGAGAGCTGACAGTGGTCCTCAGGGTGACCAGGCCGGGTAACCTTCCCCCTCGGCAGCCAGAGTTTACCTTGTAGGCCCGGTGAAGAGCCCACAGGTGGTGACCAAGGCCCTCTTAGGGTCCTGTGATACAGCTCCATGCAAAACAAGGCTCCCATCACAAAAAAAACCCGCTTGATCTCACCTTCCAGAAGATGACTCCCATTACATCTGTGCCTTTGATAAAGAACTGGAACTTGCTGGACAGACTGGACAGAACTGACTGCCATCGTGGTCAGATTTGGGCCCAGATAGCAACTCCCGCTCACTGTGTATGACATACAGGTACGTCTCCTTCTGGTTCCATGTACGCATGTTCAGGCTAGTAAGTATCTGATAACAGGCAAATAGCAGAGAAAAATGGTTGCTTTGGCCCTTGTTAATGATGTCAACTGTGGTGAGGTTGTCAGAGTGGATGAGGGTTGATATTCTTGACCATTTGCGGCTCTACAAGAGGGCAGCAGTGACAGCTGGGTAAATTTTGGTTGACGGTTGAAAAGGGTTTTTGGGAACTGTATGAACTCAGCTGGCCAGAACCATCATAGAAACCTCCAAACCAGCAGAAGGAGCTGTATCTGTGTGGGAATGAACTGTGACAGATGGTTTTTGTGGAAGAAAGCGAAACCTGTCCAGTTGGTGAGGACGAGCTGTTGAGGATGATTGTGATGATTGTGTTTGTTGAGTAATCTGATACTGATTCATCATTCATCATGGCCACGTGAAAGACCAAAACACGGCAGCCGTGGCTCCATCGAATGAACCGGAGAGTCTAGAGGCAGATGTATGCAGATGTTGCATTTCAGATTCAAAAGAAGAGCTGGACAAAAGCAAATCCATGCGCAAGAAGAATCTGACGGAAGAAGAAGCCGTGTCTACCTGTTGGTACACGCTGTAGCCGGTGCACCAGGATACATTAGCAGCGCACATGAGTTACCTATTATTTCTTAAGATGCGTTTCGTAACTGTTGGTCATGTTAATTAAAAAGTGCATTGGGGTCGATTCTTAAAGTAAACATTAATATTTTTTATAATGCACCAGGTTAGGGTTATGGAATCAGAAATCACAGCAAATCAGTATCATGTGAATCGGAATTGAATGGATTCAGGCAAGGGCGTAGGTTTAGGCTCAACATTGGTAGGGACACAACAACCCCTCCAAAGCAAAGAAGACTTAATTCTGTCAACAGAATAGTTTATTAACATATGATCTGCATTAACCTTTATTTACATTTAAATAAAAATTACACACGGTAACAGATCAAGGATTAAAAGAAAGTAAACTTTAGGAAAAGAGAGAAAAAAGAAACAATATTATTGCATTTTTGCATCCAACAACAACAATTTTATATTCATTAGATCTACCAGTGCTTCAGTTCCCTCCTCCCCCCTTGATTTCACATTTAAAACCGCAGTAAAATGCTGCTAATCCACAGATGCATCAGTATTAACAATCTAATAATGTAAGGCTGGTGACGTTGGGTAGCTAGCAGGTTTTCATTTTAAATGAGTGGCTGTGCCGGTTAGTTTACTACCTATCATTATGCTCTGGATGGTGAAAAGGCTACTCATGTCTCTTTTTTGGATTCTGCCCTTTCAGCCAATCAAATCCTAGCATGCCTAAATCGGTCTTCTTGGAGAAGTAACCTTTATTGCCCAGTGTCCTTCTGCTGTACAGGTGGAGCTTTTTTTAGCATTTTGTCCAAGGTGCTAATTCTGCAACCTCCATGACGTAGGAGATGTCTGATGTCTGGTCCTGCTCATCAGTATTCCCACTATACACTGATCAGTATTCCCAGTACTGGGTTGATATTATACTGGGAGGGCATGCTGCCTTGATTGTCCTTTCAAACATCAATATCATTTTTAGAAGCTTAGTGATAGAGGTCTTGGGTATGGAGCTATGTAACTGAACTAAGAGACACTGACATGGTGCGCGTTATGACAAAGGGGGGAAAACAAAATCACAAATATTGCTTCTTAATAAAACTGGGCCCTGCTTAATTTTCTTCGACACGCCTGCAAATACAATTCAGGCATCATGCAGGTGGTTTATTTGGTTATTATTAATATAATTTGGTTATTCGGATTTCTGGTGTCATACAGGCCACAATACAATCAGATGTAATCCACATTTATTTGAATTATTTGGGATCCAGAGTGGGGAAACATAAATTGCAGGGTATCTGTGCCTGTTTCGCTCAGTCAGCTTGTGTGGTAACGACTGTCACAGTGCGGGAAGCCCAACTCCACTGTGCTTTAAAGACCTTACTCATCAGTCGAGTGACAGCTTTCTAAATCTCTTCTGCACATCAGAGAGCACTAAACTTTAATGTACAGGTACCAACATGGTATTAATGTGTGTTTAAGCATTTATACATATAACGATGTGAACAGCTGTAAGGACCAAATATCACGTCTGGCTTTGTGACTTGGCATCAATTATGATCATTATTACTTTGATTAAGATGGACAGTCAGACACATGATCTCACGCACATCAGGCTACCAACATCGTCTGATCTTATTCACATTTAATTTAAGGTTATTTGGTGTAATTCAACGCGGGGTGAGGATACAGAGAGCTGAAGCAAATTCAATTTATGTAAATCCATTTATTTAGAAACTCTTTATTCTAAATCCTGGAATGGCTGTATTTTCACCTCTTTCTGATGTTTATCTTATGTCTTATGTCTTTGAGATCTTGGGGGGAGGGTATGGCCTGTTTCTCAATGTCAAGGCAAAGTATGGTCTCCCCTCTCCCCGTCCCAGTAATTTCACACCATCCTGAAGTTGTTAATCTTCATTTAAGAACTGATGTAATTCATTCATTTGAAGCTCAGTATCCTTAAAGATCATGAGCATGTCCTTTGAGTTCACAATAAGCAATTCCGGCTAAAACCAACGTAGAAAGAAGCAAAGTGAGGCTCTCCATGTTTGTGCCATATGCCTGTATGTATACTCATCGTCAAAGAGGAAGTAGTTATAGTAGAGAATTAACTTCCTGGTTTGAGGGTAATCTATTACCCTTATCTCAGAGAAAAAGTCCAAGGTTTTCAGTCCACCTTGAGACACTTGAGACACGTGAGACACTAAATCAAAGGTTACCAACATAAGGCACATCAGGAGGGGGATGAAGTTGTTCAACAGTCTTCATTATGTCACCAGAACCTTTAATGAAAAAGATGATTTTATCTGCTATTGGTGTAAGAAAAACTAATTCAACAAATTGATGAATGTACACCTGTTTGAACAGCTCTTCCTTAGGGATTTGCTGGACACAATCGATTTTTGGTAATATATTAAAAAGAGGACATTCTTTTTGAGTTATCTCCGTTTCCCCGGAGTCTTTTAAGAAATATTATTAGGAGCACCTTTTAGTGTTTCTTGTCAACTTTTCATCTCATAATTGTTTAGAGCCTGATGTGTTCTGTGTTACTAAACAACCTCCTTTTATCAGCAGGACTAATTATCTCATTTCCATCATCTGTAGTTCCTGTAATGCCTGACTTTGTTCTCTTGGAAGGTTATTATTCTGGTTCATGTTCAGCAAACACACAATCCCTCCCTGAGCAGCAGCTTCAGTATTATACCATTTATCCTTATCTTGGGCCCCCTCTTAACAGAATGAGAGTTGTACATCCTCAGAGTTGCACCCACTGAGAGTCTGAAACGCAGTGATCTCAGAGGACAGAAACAGGACAGGAATATGGCTGCTGGGTAAGTTTGGTGGCGAGTGTCAGCAGCTGTTTGACATGCTGGCGGGTACAGTATATCCAGCTGCTGCCACAGCGCGGACGTGAAGCACGAATCGTGAGTGTGGTTTAAAGGTTTTGCGGTTAGGGTTAAAAAAAAAAAAAAAAAAGTCTCAAAAATGACCATTCAACTGAGGCAACACATCAACAACAACTGAACATTAATAAGTGAGGTAGCTGGTATTTACTGCCGTTCAGTTTGCTTCATATTAAACTATAATTCACTATTCTTCACCTTCCTCTGTATAGGCTACATTAGTAGATATAGAGTGTGAGATCTGAATTCAGACTGGACACAGCAGTAAACACAGTAGCAGACATATTTCAATTTTAGTGGCTTTTCTCCCTCATTGGATCATTCTGCAATAAAATGATATGATCTGAGCAAATCACACAGACTTTGAGGACTTTAATTACTGTATTAGAATTTCTAATGAAACCAACCAGAGCAGAGAGAGCTTTACAGCATCAGCCTACTAAATAAACTCAGACTAGCTTCCTGTTGTCTTCTGCCTGGTGCTGAACTCACTCTGCTGCTCTGCTCCCTCTCTGCAGAGTTGTAGCTCTGAGTGAATGGTGGGGGGGTGGGGGGGGGGTGGAGAGAGCCGTGGGACTGAACCGTTTCTGGTATGACAGCCACATCAAACCACAGCGGGCCACGCAGCCTGTCCCACTGCGCTTATCGCCGGCCAGGCCCAACCCCGCCTTCAGACAGCAGCAGCACATGAAGTGGAGCCTGGGCCTGCACACAGAGAGGTGACAGAGAGGAAAGAGAACCTCCATTCACTTAAGGATAAACAGACACACAGACACCAGAACTTAGAGCCCTTTAAGTACAGATATTCCATTAACTTTACATTCAGACAGTCACACAGAGAACACCAAAAATAAACTGTTAAAGTAGATATTCAGTATACAAGCAAAGCACCTGCACACAGAGGAGACAGAGAGGGAACGAGAACCTGCAGTGTTTGCTGCATGTGGTAAACAGGAGAGGAGACACTCAGACACCCCCACCCACACGCCCAACCACACACACACACACACACACACACACACCACTTCACCCCACAAACACATACACACAAAACCACTCCTGATCAGTGAGAAGATGTCGATACAGTTTTACCCTGTTATGACTGGTTAACTGCAATATTTCCAAACATCCACTAGATGTCATCATTAGCTTGGTCTCATCATCGACATGACTTCTTTTTTTTTTTTTTTCTGCTCACAAGACTGTCATAGCACAGTATCAGCTCTTTGTTATCAATGCACTCCCTCTATCTTCATCCATGAAAGCACTTATTATCCTGCACACGCTCTACATACATACTCTGTACTTATACTGTAAGTATATAGTATTTCATTCTGTTCTTACCCATGTAGCTTAAGTGATACAATACATTGTTCCATGGTTCATTGATACATTTGTTATTGAGAATGGTTATTTACTAAGAATCTTAGTCTTTGCATTCAAGCGGAGGAACTTAAGATGAAGTTAGGAAAAATTACAAATATGAATGGTAAAGAGTAATTAATATAATTAATATAAAATGTGAATTATTTTTTCATTCACGACCTAGGTGTTTTGGGACGTCACCAGGTATCCTATGGTAACAGTGTGCGGTTTGTCTCCACTAACTGATGCTTGACTCAACTCGTCAGTTATAGCTGTAGATGAGGTCGTAGCTGTGAAAGAAGCTCAAGGCTGATTAGTTTGAGTTTGTTTCTCTGTTAACTCTCAGATAACTGAGCTTGGAGGCCTCTGCTCTGCCTTGAACAGGATCAGAATCCACATCAGTTTGGCAAGTAAGATTTTAAGCCGTTTCATGAGGTGTACGCCATCTGTTCTGTAGTAGGACACGTACATGTTGGGATATTGTTCTGATGCAGCAATAGAGACCAGTAACCCTCTAATGATTGGATTAAACCTCCTCAGCTCTGGCAGCTCCCCAGACAGCTGAGAGTACACTTTGTCCTAAAGTGTGGGACGCCTTATGTTCACTCTTGCAATGCAAAGTGCAAAGTCTCCACATTAAGCCAAACAACACACCAAAATACTATATAAACTGTAAGTTAAGCTAGGTAGCTGAAAACACTTAACTTCAGTTACAGGAGGTAAATACCACAACTGGGTGGAGTCTGTTTCAGCGTATATGGACAGAAAGGGTACACCATGAAGAAGTCACACTCACATCCACACCAAATGTATGGTCTGTATGTTTTAGACAGTGGGAGTAAACTAGTACATCTGTTGTCAGTAGATAAATATATAATAGTCAATAGAGTACAGATTCAAATGAGTATGATTGCACATTATTCAGAATTACTTTACTTAATTCCATTGCCTTACATGGCTTATTGTTGTATTTGTTTACACTGTTTAGTTTGCTATTTGTGTAAAATTGTATTTTTCTGTGCATCATAATCTAAAAGATGGCCATAAGAGACTTTATTCCTCGTGTTAACTCATTTCCAAGATCGTGAACACTACAAGCTTGTGTTTAACTGTGAGGTTGTTATCCTACAAGAAGTGAATGCAGCCTGCAGAGTCCATGCAGAGCATTGGTCTTCACGTGTGAGCCAGTTACCCAATCTGTACAACAACAGGTCTGCCATGTGAGCGGCCTCGGCTCTTTGCTGACTGGCCCACAAGCAGCCAATGAGAAAAAATCTCTGTGGCCGGCCCATGTGCAGCCAATCGGAAAAATCTCAACACAGATCAGTGGGCGTGGCTACAGAGCTGGAGCTGAACTAACTTGGATATGAGTAGGACGTCGTCCATCTGTCTGTCTGTCTATCTACTGCTTCCACTCTGACTTTAAGGTGGACAGAATTCAAGCAAATGACAAGGTGTTGGCACTTTCTACCTGATGGATGTAAAAACAAGAGCCACTTAAGATGCCTAATATCACACCTCCCTAACCATGTACCACACTAACTGAATCACTTAGAGTCTATCATAAGTCATTTGCCACTCGTTTTATTGTATGAAAATATATATTATGTAAATGAGTTTGGAGAATATTAAATGCAAAAATTCGCAGCTATACTCTCAGTTCATTGGCTGACTGTCTGATGATAAGGGGATGACTCCAACCGGTCCTTTACTTCTTTGTAAGTATTTCCATACGATTTGCCTCCCTTGTGTGTGCAAAGAGGAAACTTACAGCATGGCCTACTTCACTACACGGAACCAAGGTGGATTGTAGAACTGGGTGCTAAAATAATACAATATTATAATCTTATTTGCTTATTTTGAGGTGTGTCGACTCATTGAAACTTGAAATGGGTTTGGATCAAAATACATTCATAGGAATGGGGCTCTGATGTTTTTGCCAATCACAATACCATATTAAAAATAGACTACAGTTTGTTGTTCCATTGTCCATTTACAAAACAACAAAAATTCATGGCTGTGTCTTTAATTTGGTTTACAATTATCTTGTGCTTCACACAACACTTTGTTCAGTTCCTCCTGCTTTCATTTACAATATGTGCAAAACCACACACACTAGTTGTGTACATTAATCTGAGAGAAAGCCATGGTCCAAACATCCACATACATGCTATGGGCCTCCACTGTAGTTTGATTCTTGTTTGGTTGAATCAGCCCTCCATGACACAGCAATCAACAGATCAATCACTCATGTAAGACTGAGTGTTTTTCTCAAACTGTTTATGTACATGTTGCCATATTGTGCATGATACAGTTTAAATAAACAGTGAATAATAAAGAGTTATTCATATGTTAATTTGTGTTTCTTAATGTTTCAATCTTTCCAGTTGACTAGATTTACATATTATTATAGCCAGATGATTAAAGAATCAGTCACAGAGTCAGCTGGGAATCACTTTTTAAATAGATTTACTGGTATTTTAATGCTAATGCTAACACCCTCAATGAGTAAAACACAACATAAAAGTCACCAAGAAGACAAAAGCTGATGTGTTATAGGAACCAGTGTTATATAGTGGCCTAATGTGCAAGCTTTAAATCATGTTATGTATATAGTCATGAAACAAAAGGGTTAAATTGTGCTGTATGGATTATTTGAGTTTTCCATGTGCATGTAACTGTACATAAATAACGTTGCAAGATTTTTTTTAAATTACCGAGTTTTTCTCTTCACATTTAGTTCCATTTTTCTGTTGCTAGGGGAAGTGACGTCAGCAGCAAACGGCAGCTTTCACGGTGGAGGAGAGAATCTGACACTAGAGTGAAGCTGCGCACAGATAAGGGGCGAAGTCTCTCAGCAAAATCCGTCTCCATCCTTATGTTTTGGTCTACAATGACCCCCCAGATACGGAGAGCATAAACTACGCGTTTCACACTACCGGATGATATCGATATTATAGCTCTTCGTTCCTCAGAAAGATAAAAAAGGGATGGTGAAATTTGGATTGTTACCGAAGGAACTGGGATACTGGGGGGGAAGGGGATTGTGAATTAAGGGGGGTATAAACCGGTCAGAGAAGGTGGAGTATTTGCCGAGGTAACGTAAACAAAAGGTTAATAGCTGAACATTGAGGATAAGGCAACGGTAGTTACCAGGTTACAAACGAAGCAATAGACGTAAGGTTAGCTAACGGCGAAATGGAGCTAAGAGTGGGGAACCGATACAGACTGGGCAGAAAAATCGGAAGTGGATCTTTCGGGGACATCTATTTAGGTGAGTAAAATTTATCTTCATCATGCTTTACCAACCTAAATAAACAACATTTAATGATATTTCCCAGTCTAAATTGTATTAGATTCACGTCATTCTCCTATCCATGTCATTTTACGTCACAGCTAAGCTAGCTGAGTTTTCCTTACCTCTGTCCTGCTAAAACTACTATAAGCTGTCAGCTGAAATGCTAAAGCAGGAGTAGAAGCATTGCAAGCACTGTAAAATGCAGTTAAGACTGGACAGCTAGCATTTAAAAGACATTATGTTACATAAATTCAGTGAAAACTCCAAAGTGCTTCTGGATTAAATAATTTTTAATAACACCCCCCCCCCCCCCCCCCCCCCCCCCGCCCCCCCCCCCCCCCCCCGAGTGTCAATTTCAGATGGTATTAAAGGGCACAAACCGAAAACTGAAACCTGTACCAATTTGCTTACAGTTAAGAAGGCTACTTCAGTGGGATATACCTGTTATGTCATTCTGACGTGGGCTCAAGTTACAACAGCTACATAGTCATCCGCTTATAGTAATTATGACAATCTGCTGGTATGTCTGACAGTGATAACGATATCTGAAATATCTAAAGTACAGCTTTAACGTTATGTTACTCTCCAGCCTGAGATAAAGTCAATTTTACAATTTTACAAACTCAGGTTACAGTCCTGAATCCCACACATCCCAGTTCAGAGGTATTAAATTTATAATCTCATACTGGGATGATCTGGCTATTGTTCTTTATTCTGTAGTTGTCATTTTGTTCCAATTCTTGGTTTTTGTAGATTTGTCACTTTTTGCACATTGTAAGATATAGTCCACCCTGCCATTTTCAGAATGATACTGGCAGATTGTCTTTGATACAGCATATATGTAGGTAAATATACAGCAACATGTAAGGCCCATGTGCTACTTAAAGAATTAATACAATTTGATGGTTGTCATTTTAGCCCAGATATGGCATGATTGTACATACTGCCAGCCAACCTACCACCCATTTTTGTTTTCCAAGGTTGCTTCTTTTAGTTTCCATTACCCTATTTTATGTATGAGAAGGATTTACTGTTGCGTAGTTATGTGAATGTGTTTGTTTTGAGAAATAGACTAGGCACACTTGTTTTTCCAGTTGATGAAGACATCAGTTGACTTTAGGGCAAAACAGCTTTTGATATAGAGGCTTACGAAACTTCTCAGGAAGTAGTTGTTTACAAGGGTTGGTTTAATGTTGCCATGGCGTGATGTTGGCAGGGTCGACTCTCGAGTTCCTGGTCACAGAGCCTGTAATATGGCGACAATAATATGGTGATGTTGACGTGATCTTTCTGTTCTTTACCAAAGCCTGAATTTGCACAGGATTAATGCAATTACTGTATTATAAGTGAGCCAAAAATTTGGGGTCTATCCTGCAAGTCTAGCGGGTTTGGCAAAGCAAAATGCACCCAGCAGTTACTGGTACACAGCTCCAATATGTTTGCAGAACAGTGACATCTGTAATAAGTCAGACCTGTCATTAAACCAAAGTGACAGGACATTTTTAATTACAAGTTATTAGCTTTTCACTGTATCTGTATTGGTGAGTCTTAGACACCTATTGTAACTGCAGTTTCCCTACAGAAAGGCTTTAGAGCTTGGACCCACACTGTGTCACCCACCACCACAAGTAAATTCTCAACCTGAGGAAGAGCTTATGTTTGTGTTGGTGCTCTGGGTTGCCATTGGTGATAGCTAGTTTGCGTCTCTTTAGGCTTTGAGTGGTATCACCTTTTCTCTGTGACCAGCAGGATGTTTATCTGGACTGGACTGTGGCTCCAGGTGTTAATCTTTCTTTTTATGGCTGGTTTGTTGTTGTAAACTTTTGACAGGTTATATAATCAATGATAAATGAATAATGGCTCCTGTATAACCTCAAGATGATCTCAGTGTGGTGCTCTGTAGGCAGGTCGCCATTCCAAAATGTATATCTACTTTGGAAATCGAGTTATTACAACGTGCACAAAAGTTATTTTAGTAATGTAAATGATAGTTGACTTTATGAGCCACATTAAGTTGCAACAGTACCATAAACTGTGACGAGAATAATTACAGTCTATGCAGATCCACCACAGAACAAGATACTAATTTGTGTGCCATCCCAAATTGAGCACTGGCCTCATCCTGGCCATCCCTAAGAAAATTGCCTGGCCCCACCACAGCACCTGACTCATGGAAGAATTTCCATTGACTGAAATAACTCGTTAAATGCATGGATAGTGAAGATGAAATGGTTGACAGTCACTTTTTGTGGTGTGTGAGACTGAAGAGAGGTTTTGGAAATTCAAAAAAGTCAACTAACAGAGCAGACATGGTCAGCATACATGAGGGGACTTTCAGTTGTGATTGAACAAGGTGGAATAGGCTCAGTATTTTTGTAATGTGGTTTGTCAAGCCTGTGGCCACTATATCAATTGATTTACATCCAGAAAAACTATATAATAGCAATATGAAGCATTTGTTTCTTTTACCTTCACGAACAACTAAAACTGTTAATCATTTACTAATTTTATTGATAGAAGCTACTTGAACATTCAGCGCTAACCTTCGGCACCTGGCAGATTTGGCTGGCTGGCTGGCTGGCTGGCTGGCTGGCTGGCTGGCTCAGAATTTGCAAAACCTTAAAATCAGAAGGTTAAACTTCACAGACCCAGAGGAACAAATCTAAAGGACAGAATCTAGGTTTGTCAGTTCTGTAGCCTTACAAAGTGGTAGGATTCCAAAAGTGCTTTTCCCATCCTGTATTCCCATTTCAGATTTTTCCTTTAGCAATATCATAAATGTTATTTTACGTTGAAGAAAGGGACTTAACAAACATATAGAGGCATGTTAAAGCACCCATATCTTTGTTTCTGTTAAACGCAACATGTGATGGAGAGTGAAGTTGGAGTCAGCCATGATTCCCTCACCTTGTACTTGAAACGAATGCGGCTGGTTTTATGTAACCAAACCCACATGTGACTCATCAAACATGTTTGCACATGGAGGTTTTGAAAGAGCGCTTCACCAATTTAGCGTTGCGCTGTGGGGCTCCTGGTGGACTGTGTCAACGCAGCTGAACCAGAGATACTGTTTTTTTTTTTTTATTATTATTATTTTTACAGGCATTATTTTTCCTTGTCAAAACCTTTTGCCTACATTATCCACAGTACAACTCAACCATTGACAGCTGACTTAGAGATTTGAGTGTTATGCTAGTGGCTAAAGTAGCCTCAAGCCTCTAGTCTAAAGCATGGGTGGGGAGTCAGCTAAATTGGTCTGGTAACCTCTTCATTTTCATTCTACATCCGCAGACTTTTTATCACACCATTTATTAAATTTCACAGAGCTCCCTCGGACCTACAAAAGGCTTTGTACTTTGTAACTTTTTTTTATTATATGGCATAGTACTCCCCAAGGGTTTTAAATAGACTTAAATGTGTAAGAGAGGGCCCACCAGAAATAACCACTTGATTATAGCTTGTGTGCTCTGCATCACAGGCTGACTTTGTTTTCGTCTGGGCAGGTATCTGGTGTATTGGGCTGAGAAAGTCAATCTGTGTGAACATGTCTTTGTTCCCATTAGATGTTTTCTAAAGGTTGACAGCTCTCTTTTCTTTTTCCGTCCTTTCTCTCTCCCTCTCACCTCGGCCAGGTTTCGCAATGTGTCTCTACTCCTTGTATCCATTGTTTCAAATTAAAGGGTCTTCTACAGAGTTGTGTAATTATGACTTCATGACATTGTAGTGGCGCCAATATTGCATTAAGCAGAAACAAAGATCTGTTATGGTAAAGGTCCATTATAGTTGTAATCAAACATGACGCCTACAGAGATAGCAGAAGTAATGTCTTCAGTCTAAAAAATGATACCAAACATTATCAATCTTTCACAGTGACGATACAGAAAAAAGTAAAAGCAGTCGATGGCTATATTTGAGAAGCTGGAACCAGCGAATGTTAACTATTTTGCTGGATAAATAACTCAAATAATCAATCAGTTATCATAGTTGTCAGATAATTTTCTGAGAAATGATGAATATGCAAATAATCTCAGCACTAGTGTACATTTCAGTTGCCAGATAAGAGGGTACACCTCGCTAAAACTACTACAATCTAATCCACAAACTTTTTTCCCAATTTTGTATCAGCCCAGTCCCAGTAGTAGCAGTCACACGTGTTCCTTTTCATGTGTATTATAAAGCTGGGTTCTACTGGTTTGAAACCAGACACTTAAAGTTCACCTCAAAAGCCAGGATAAGACCTTACACAGCATGCTGAGGTTCTGAAATACGTATGGATGTACGGCGTGTGACGTATAACAAATGTGTCCAAGCATACCAGTGTTAAGTTCAAAACAACAGTGGTGGGTGAATATAGTGTGGAGGTGCTGTTACTGATCAAAAGCTGCTGTGCATCATATACAGTTTTGGTTCCTGTAGGTTTGCTGCTGACTTTTTCTTCAGACATTTTTTAAATCCCCTGGTGGTGGGTCACATACTTTGTCACACCTCCCGTCCGTTCTGTGCACCATGGCAACCGTGACTAGGGAAATTCATGTCGGGAAATACTTTGGTAAAAAAAGAGGACAATAACGTGCAGTTCAAGATATGTGGCGTTAAACTTGCATATCGTGTTCTCCGACAGCCAAAGAGTAGGCTTGGTCGGGAGGTCCGTGTCCGACTGGAAACGCAAGCTTAACATTCTGCTTGTGTTTTCAGTTGGACACAGACCTCTCGTATTTCTTTTTTTACGGTAAAAAAATATATACATACAGTATATATAATTTTCGAGTAACTGAGTACTCGATCATAAGGTAATGAGAGTACTCGAATATTGAATTACTGAAAATGCCCATCCCTAGTCACTAACTCCAGCGTCAGCATAATGGTGGAACAACAGATCACTGTCATACCTTTTAGACTGAACAGCGAGGTGGAATAAAGGCACAACATTCCTGCCTTGAACAGGAAGTATTAAAAGGGCTATAGTCACCTATCTCTGTTTTCTGTTTGAAGTAGATTATGATCATGGAAAAAGTTTAATTTCTCAATATTCAAACTTTGCTTTATACATTTTTATGTTGTACTACTTTACACAAGTTTGGACTGTGAGAGAGAAATAAACTCAATATAATTTATGGCACTCTATATTAGCAGATATTAGATATATAGAAAATTTGGAGTTTGGTTTAGTAGCAAACTGTTAGAAATCTGTCAGGTTACATTTTTAATGAGAAACAATTGATGATGTCTGAGCAGTGGATGTTTCAGGACTTAGCTGGATAAGTGTGTTTTTATGTAATTTTGGTTCACCGATCCTTTAATATCACCATGTGTATTTCCATTTGTCCTTTTCCAGGCACAGATATTTCAGTGGGTGAGGAGGTTGCAATTAAGCTGGAATGTGTGAAGACCAAACACCCCCAGCTCCACATCGAGAGCAAGATCTACAAGATGATGCAAGGAGGAGGTGACGTATCAGCTCACATGCTGAAATCCTCATCTCTCACTTGGCTTCTGTTCTATTTCCACCCACACCCCCCTCTGTCTGTCCATCAGGTTTATTTACCCCTCTTTTCATACTTCACATGATCTGTTTTTCCTGCCCTCTAATCTCCTTCCTTGCTGTCCTCTTCCTCATTGATTCACTCCCTTTACCTTCATCCACCCCTTCACTTCCATCCACCCTTGTTTGCCTCCTCCATGTTAATCTGATGCATACATGACTTCAGCAGCTTGTGATCCAAAAGTCACCAAAAAACGCTGAAGATGAGGGACTGACTTTTAGTTTTCTGGGATCCTGAATCCATGCATCCCCATGTCATTTGAGGACAAATAATGGGTGTATCCACAGCTGAGGGTTAAAGTTTACCATGAATCTTTTTTTACCAGTTGTGTAAATGTTAATATTGGGTAAACTGTAATAATTGTAGCCCCTTTTTATACATAATTCTTCTATGTAGGCTCCGTTGTTAGCACTGTCACCTTTTAGCAAAGCGTGTTTGCCCCCTGTCACCCTGAATAGAAGGAGCGGGACAGAAAATGGTAACAGTGCAGACAAAATATGCAAAGAATGTGCTGTCACAAGTTGCAACCCATACACACTGTCGAATGCCTGGTATCTTCCCTGGTGATGCTGCTGCAGCCAGTTTCACTTCTCACTTGTTTTAGGGTTTTTTTTTGTTTTTTTTTACCTTTGGCCTCATATGTCATCAGTAAGTGTTCTTTAGACCACATTTTTGTGTACCTACCATTGTAATTGCCTTTGCTCCCATGTTTCTGCAGTGGGCATTCCAACAATAAAGTGGTGTGGAGCAGAAGGTGACTACAATGTGATGGTGATGGAGCTGCTGGGGCCCAGCCTGGAGGATCTCTTCAACTTCTGCTCTCGCAAGTTCAGCCTCAAGACGGTCCTGTTGCTGGCCGACCAAATGGTGAGACTTCACACACACTCTTTACCTACTGTCTACTGCTGGAGTGGATCCCACAGCCTCCTTTCAGATTGTACTTTTTCTAAAAATGAGAGCAGAAAGGGCTTGAGTAGCCCCTGTTGAAGACAGGAATGTTTGGCCTTTATAGCGAAGAAGAAGAAGAAAACACTTCATGGAATATCTGAACAATTATGAAGGATTTAATAACATTTAATTAACATCATAGGCATCAAGTTTAGTCGTTTAACTCATTAATCTGCTCTTCTCTAGTGACCTAGTTTGTCTTTTTGTTCTTCTCATCCACAGATCAGTCGCATTGAGTACATTCACTCCAAGAACTTCATCCACAGAGATGTGAAGCCTGATAACTTCCTGATGGGACTCGGCAAAAAGGGCAACCTAGTCTACATCATTGACTTTGGCCTGGCAAAAAAGTATCGTGATGCTCGCACACACCAGCACATCCCCTACCGCGAGAACAAGAACCTGACTGGCACTGCACGCTACGCCTCCATCAACACACATCTCGGGATTGGTACAGTAGACCTGTTTGACTTGAACACATTGTTAGACACTGAATTTGAAGATGGAATTTTTTCTGTGACCAATTGTTCCACCTCTCTTCAACCTTCTCCTTGTCTGTTGTCTCCCTCTACAGAGCAGTCAAGGCGTGATGACCTGGAGTCCTTGGGCTATGTTCTCATGTACTTTAATCTGGGCTCGCTGCCTTGGCAAGGCCTCAAGGCCGCTACCAAGAGGCAGAAGTATGAACGCATCAGTGAGAAGAAAATGTCCACCCCCATTGAGGTGCTTTGCAAGGGCTATCCCTGTGAGTTTCAACTTCTTTTAGGTTTTATGTAAAACTATTCTAAAATGATTTCATTATGACCCATATTGGTCAATATCCATCTGCTGAGAAATGTATCCTCCCTCTCTGTCACAGCTGAGTTTGCGACCTACCTGAATTTCTGTCGCTCCCTGCGCTTCGATGACAAGCCGGACTATTCGTACCTACGGCAGCTCTTCAGGAACCTGTTTCACAGACAGGGCTTCTCTTATGACTATGTGTTTGACTGGAACATGCTTAAGTTTGTGAGTACTTATCATAATGTCTGAACTGTATGCGGTTGAAATGTCAGCCACAGTAGCAAAAGGCATAGTTGATATTTTTAGATTAAAATGATTTTGGCTTTATTTTTGCATCTGATCATTTTCATATTGTATTCATGTCATCTTCATTTTCCTGCAAGCTTTAATTTTTGTTGTGGTGGAAGAACCTTTGCTGTTGAGTAAACATCATGCTTCCATATAATAATATAATGACTGTCATGTCAGACTGATACCAAGTATAAATGAATAAGCCTCCTTATTAATCGTGGTCATGAACTTAATTATAAGTCTCATATTTATTTTTTAGCTATGCTAGCAACAAGGCTCTAGGGATGTCAGTCAGCTGTTCCACTGCTTAAACCCACACTAAAATATCTTAACAACTATTTGAATCTTGGTATAAATGTTTATGTTGACCAGTAGATGAATCTTACTTATCTTGGTGAACCCTGGCTTTACTTGTGGAGCCACCAGCATGTCAAAGTTTTCACTTCTCCTGTATAAAATCTCAACATGCACCAGATTGGCACAAATTTTGATACAGATATTGGAGATGCCCAGGCATCGTATTTAGGGATGCCCCTATTGATCGCCAGCTGATCATGATCGGTCGATCCTCATTAAAAATACATGATCGGTAGATGGGAATTAATGCTTCTAGTCACCAATCACCTTTGGTTAATGGTTGGTTAAAAAAAAAAAAAAAAAGTGATTGCGGCATCCCTAATCGTATCCTACTGACTTGACGATTTATGATTGATTCATGATCATGATGTGACATTTCTTCCTTAAGATTATTTGTAACAACTTCTGTGATCCTCTGACATTTTTTCTAGCACCATCATAAGGTCAAACTTTGTGTGTAGTGCTAAGTAGCAAATGTTAGCATGCTATACCAAGAAACATTACACCTCTTTAACATCAGCAAGGTAGTTTTCTCATTGTATGGTAACATGTTGACATTAGCATTTAGCTCAAAGCACTGCTGTTCCAAATACAGCCTAACAGAGCTCAAGCATGGCTCTAGACTCTTGGTCTTTTGCTATCAGTCGTGTTTTTGTTGATTGCTTGGTCTTTTTGTTGACAGGGAGCCAACCGTGCAGCAGAGGAAGCGGAGAGAGAGCGCCGGGACCGGGAGGACAGGCTGAGGCACGGCAGGAACCCAGGGGCCAGAGGAATACCTGCCGTATCAGGAAGACCAAGAGGAACCCAGGATGGTGCCCCACCTACCCCGCTAACACCCACCTCACACACAGGTCAGTTCACTCTAGCCTGCCTTAGCACCTCTGGACTCTCTCAGTAGGCGATACTGATACAGATGCTGTAAAACCATTTGTTTAGTGCGAAGTGTTTTGAGTAAAATTGTGGACACAAGTTACGCTAGGTGTTTAGTCATTGATGATGACACCACCAAGTTTCCTGATTTCAGTTATCATTTTGTACCGTATTTAAATATAGTTGATTTAAAATAAATGTTTTGTTGTCTTTACACAAACTCAGACACGAGTCAAAAACAGTAGCCAGACCTATTTGTGTAGAACCTGATGAAAATACAGAAGTATTAATGAATTTTATCATCATATCAATCCTGTCTCTGATCTCCAGCAAACACGTCTCCTCGACAAGTGTCTGGTATGGAGCGTGAACGAAAGGTCAGCATGCGACTGCACCGCGGCGCTCCCGTCAATGTGTCATCCTCAGACCTAACGGGACGGCAGGACACCTCCCGCATGTCCACCTCACAGGTACAAGACACCTCTGAGATAAAACATCTACTTTCATCTGACTGTCACCAAACCCACTAGCATGGGTAGAAAGAAGAAACTGTACTATACTATAGATAATTCCACTTCACCCCAGACTAGGCTTTCAGTACAAGCTCTCCCCTAAATACACAGGAGGCTTTATAGTAACCATTAGAGGTGGAATTACATTTTAAAGTTCATTAAACTTCGTGGAAGTCTGCATCTTACTGCTTTGTAAGGTCATTAGTCATTAGTCTGATTAGAGTGATTCTCCTGAAGTTTTTGTCAACATGATTTACAGACTGATGTGTAGTGCTTCACACAGGACCCAGATCCAGAGCAGAAAGAAGAAAGTCTCTGTAATTCAGCTGTTACAGCACATCAGCCTCATGTCTCCTGTTAGAGAGCAGTGCTGCTGTTCAGCCAGATTTCTCCAGTTGTGTGGTTGGTGCAGCATGTGGGTTCTGACTTGACATATTGGGCCTTCTCTCTCCCTTCCCCGAACCTCAGAATAGCATTCCCTACGAGCATCACGCCAAGTAGACGCTCGCCACGTCCTTGTGTGACGGCGGCAACACTGGGTGAGTCCCGTCCCTAAAGCACCAGGGATGCATGGATCCGAACTCCAGTTCTACAGTGGGCTCGTGTTCAGTCCCGGTTCCAGGGTGTTTTGCTTCCAGCCTAGTTTCTGCTTCAGCAAATTCTCCTAAAAGAGAAGGGACACAAGAAGAAAACATGTGGTGGGCACGACATTAGATTGGCAGCATTTAGAGGTAGTTTTACCTGGAATCGGGGATGAACACTACAGCAGATGTGAGTCAGTCTCCAGTGAGCTTCACATCCAGTTTGTGAATGAGACTTAGCTTGATTGGCCAGTTATTGGTGTCATATCACACGGAACCATCACAGCTAGTAGATAGTAAATCTACTTAGCTGTTAATTATATCAAGTCTAAGTCTCACTGAACAATCAGATACTGACTTATGCTACTGATACTTTCTGAGCATGAGAGTGCAGTCCTCTTGAGAACTGGAGTGGATAATGCATTGCAGTGCATCAGAGCCTAAGAATGTAACTCCCTCATTGCCTACTCAGGGTGACATGGTGCCCCTTTAATCAGCTCTGCGCCTGTGGCTTGTTGCTTGCAGTGTTGGTTTGATGCCTGAGGCCACATTGATCAGATGGTGGGCCGTCAGCTGTAGCACCCAAAGGAATTTCACCCACCCTTACCTCCACCCACACCTCCAACCTTGCTTGATGCAGTTCCCGTGTTACTTCACCCTCAGACTCCTGCCTCTGGTCTTCCACACTAAACACTTGCATGATATGAAGTTACTTGTTTGCAAGTCAGCATTGAGCTTTCTTATGGCTGTGGCTGAGAGCATGTCATCAGTTCAGACAGGGAGGGCTTTTAGAGGGGGGGAAATAAAGTCAGTCTAAAATCAGTCTAATCAGTCCATGTTCTATGTCTTTTGATAACAGGATTCTCTCAAAAATTCAGTGTGTTTGCACAGATTGGGTTTTCTTTGCTGTGCTGCAGAGGTTTACATTCTGCTAGTTGCATTTACTGTGGGTTTGTTGCTGGAACAAAACACTGGCAATAAGCTGACTCACAACTACTAGGACAAAGATACCCAGCTGATAAGTAAAACCCAGAACGCTGAAGCTTCATATAGGTGTTTTACACCACAGGAACTTAACAACCCATAACTTAAGATGTAGCCAGTGTCACATTTTGGTTTCTACTGTACTTAGGAGTGAGTTGTGGAACCAGAATTTCACTGCCCTGGACGTGCTACTAAATTCATGGTCCAGGTATGTGGGAACAAATGCTGTAAACTGCTGGTTAGCAAAATGGCAAACGCAACAATCAGTTATGCAGGAAATGCACTAATGTTGCAAATGTTGCATGAATTTGAAAATACCAACATTACCTCACTGTTACTTTTAAATATACTTAAACGTACTTCCCCACACTGCACAAACAGGGCAGAATGTAGAACCTGGACTTTTTGGGTTCTTACAGATTCTGGGTTACTAAGATTCTGTTGTGGAAAAGAGCTAATGGTGGCTTCAGCTGAACCTAAGAATCGAACTCATGATCTCATTCACTTCCAGTCACTCTGCACAGGATTTCTTCACAGCCAGTAACTGAATAGAGGAATAATAACAGCTGCCAGTATTTCCGTCAACCTGTGACATGTCAGTATTGTTTTCAGATTATCTTGAAGTTTTGCTTACAGCTTTGTTATTGTTAAGACTAGCTGACTTGAACAGTGGTAATGTTAATGTACTTGGGATTGGCTTCATCAAACATCAGTCGAACTGTAGGAACCACAGCGGTTTCTGAACCGCCGTCTTTGCTGTTCTGCAGTATGAGTGGTTACCCCATCACTGGCTAAATCGCTACTCCATGTTTATCATGTGCCTGCAGCTGCTTCACAGCTCTGCCACTAATCATTGTACTCTTTGACTTCCTTTATTCAGTTTTATAATTTTACACATCCTTGCTTATTTCCTGCCTGATGCTGAAAGCCTTCTGACAGCTTGTTCCCTTTGTAGCATTTTTAAAGTACTTTGTATATCAAGTGGTATGAATCTATCCAAAGTCAAATATTGGGAGCAATCAGCCATCTCTAGTTACAACCATGCAGGTGTTTCCACAGTTTAGAAATAGTGTAGTTTTTTTGATAATGTAGCTTATGGGGTGAACATGAATAATGTGTTTTTGGTGGCTTGTAAATGCCTGTAGACAAATAAAAGGGCTCTATGTCTGTACATGTTTATGCAGAAGCAGTGACAGTGCAGGGAAGCATGCATGTGAAGCTCAATGCACCCAGTGATGTAGATGAGGTATGGGGTTGTTGCTTTTTTTTGACCTCCCTGCTTCCTGTCCTGTGTTTCCTCCAGATGGTGTCCGGTGCGCTGCCTGCTGGTCTCCATCTTCTAGCTCCTCGATGAGCCCCCCCACAATGCAACCTGGCAGACCAAGCCCTGTTCACTCAGAAGCTATCTGACATACTAATACTACCACCACCACCACCACTATTAATTACTTCTACTACAGTTACCATTGGAAGCCAGCTTCTGACTCAGCACAAACTGCTTTGACTGACAGCTCTCAGTACCGTTGCCTCCTTCAGAATCTCCCACGCCCCCTCCGTCTCCCCCATTCTCCTCCCCTTTCTGTGTGTTGGTCTGACCTTGGAAAACATTAAAGCATGTTGGACCTCAGGACTGGTCTGTCCACTTTTTCAGGAGACATTTGCACAATCCTCTGCACTGCCCCCACCTCCACCTCTACCACCAGATTCTGAATGGGCAGTGGTTTGTCCAGGGAAAACATGGTAACCCCGCGTCTTTTCTAGGACACAGACTGATGATACAACAGTTAGCGCCACTGGCTTCTCCTCCTCCTTCTGTGGGAGAGTAATTCTTCTTCTTCTTCTTCTTCTTCTCCTTCTTCTTTTTTTTTTTTTTTTTTTTTTTTTTTTTTTAAACCCTACATTTCCATTGTCAATGATTGCTAGTTCATACCTGATCAGAAACAGCTCTTCTCTCTTTTTTGCAGTACGGTGTATCAAGCTGAACCAGCAGCTCTTCATTTTATATATGTATGGGTAGTTTTCGGCGTGTGATGCTTTTCATTGGTATTTGCAGTTTTCATTCTTTCCCTCCTACCAACCACTTTCCCCGTTTTTAATAATTCCCACCACTGACGGCTCTCTTCAGTAACTCTATAGCCATTTGTATTAAATAAAAAGAAACTACTTCTTTGCATGTTTAGAGGTAAAGCCTTCAGAGTCAGATGTGGAGGCTTGAGTGCTAGTTGATCCCATGAACATACCAAAAATATGCTTTGGTATATTGGTTGCAGGAGGTTGTGTATTCACCCATTAGTTGGCAAGATGTTGTCTGTTCACCTTCCAGGCTCTGGTGTACTGTCCAGTAAAGCCCTGCTCCCTTTTCTAGTGCTCTATACATAACTGTAGGGGGCGAGGGCGTCATCTGACGTATTACACTAGATCTCCACTCGCTGTGTACAGATAAACATTCTCATTTTTCTTATTTGTATTATTTTGAAGCTGTGAAGTACTTGTAATACTGGCGTGTAAATGATTTCTCATGTCTTTGTTTTCACTGACCTGTGAGGACGGCTCTGAACACAGCCACTGCTCTCGCTGTGAGAGGCTCAGTGATCCTGCACCAGTGTTGCAAACTGCGGCATTTCCATGGGCATTGTGAATCCCCTTAAATAAACAATTACTGAAATTATTCTCCATGGAGAACGTGGAGAGGAGAGCTGACCTTCATCCTCCCACAGGCTTCTCCAGCAGCAGCGTCCTGGGGGGGTTTTTATATTCGGCTCGACTCGTGTGACGCTCCTCGGCTGTGACGAACACCTCTGTCACATCTGTCAGATCGGCCCGTCGTAATTCATTCTCGCTGCTGCTCAGTCTGTAGTTTTTGATTTTTGATCCTCGATCCCTTCGGTCAGCCACTCTACACCTGTTGAATTATGTAAGCGACCAGATCAGCAAGATTTACTTTCTCATTTATATTTGTTTGTGTACTTACACTGTAAATAAATGAATTACTTGTACCTTGTGGTGTCACGACTTTATAGTTGCTGTGAATGAATCAGTTTGTCTCAGAGACCAACAGGGGGTGTAACAGGAGAACTTTTAAGGCTGCAACAAATATAGAAGACCTTTGCACATATGCAATTACACAGCAGGTGGGACTCTGATCATCTGAGGAATTCAGTCCAGTCAGAAAGTGCAGTTAAGCTAATTATCTGAGTTCTTTCTCCACTGAAAATCTTTGTGAAAACGGCCATCCCTCAGAAACAAAGCTGGGTCAGTGCAGGTGTGTGTGTGTGTGTGTGAGAGAGTGTGTGTGTGTCTGGTACATTTCTTCACCCAAGCAAGTTGTGGGTGCTTCTTAGTGGTGGTGTGTTGAACACTATATCCAGATACAGATACACAGGAGCATGCGTATCACAGCATCTGAGGCCTCTACTCTAAAGTGGGATTTGAAGTTATCAAGGTAACTTCAGGTTTAAGTCTGGGTTTTCAGTCCTACGACAATTGTTAGCTTGTTACCGGACTAAATCACTATGGTAACTGATGCTGAACTCCTAACCTACTCTGGAGCAGGTTAACTTTCAAGGATCAGATCACAAACCTGTCGACAGCCAAACTACTGAAAAATCAGATACCTGGGAAAACTGAGTCATCATCAGCTTCTAACAAACAGGAGAGTTTATCACTAAATAACTAAATAATGACTATTCGAGCTTAATTTGACCTGAACACAGATTCTTTAATGCGGCAGGATTCCTGACTGATGAAGCTTTTACTCTCCTCTTCATCACTGCAGCTCAGAATAACATGACAAGAAAGGAACACTAAACCAACAATGACCCACACTCTGATCAATACTTCCATCATTATAAATGAACATTTCAGTCAGTCTGACTCATCAGACATCATCTACTTCTCTCCTCTTTTCTCTCTCTCCTCTCTGCAGCAGAAACAGTCTGACATTAACTTTAACTGCTTTATCTGCTTCACATGTTCAGAACAGTGTGTTCGTTATCAGACTGAAGAGAAAGAATACTTTGAAGTGTAATATTTCATGTATCCTTAATCTGACTTTAACAATTGGAAATGATTTCTAGTGTTCCTGCTTTATTCTAGTCATGTGATCATATTGTTTACATTTCACCTGGTTGAATGTCACTTTTGGACGTCGCTATAACTGAATTTTACCTGCAGGTATCAGTGTTTCTTCTAATATGAAGTATTTTATTCATGGCTCTGGTGATGTTGCTTATAATTGAAAACTCTTCCTCTTTCATATGAACCCGCTCGTAACCGGACAGGTCGATAACCAGCTTCAGGTTATCAGGACATTCGATGTCAGGTTCAGTTAAGCCAGAGAAGGAAAAGTTATCCTGGGTGTGTTGAACCTGCTTCACAGTACAGTCCTCTGGTTTCATATCACAACATAATACAGGAGGCACCGGTGTTCAGTATCACTAAAGCCGATCTTTACAGAACAGTACACACAACATAGAACATACATTCATCAACCAAGTGAACAACACTGACGTATCACACTGAGACTCACAATCCAAGTTTGTTCAAGTATCACAAATTCATCTGGCAACAACTGGATGACATCTGGAAGCAGAACACACAAATAATGGAAGACACGACAAAACCTTTTCAATTTCATCCATGAGTGAACAGCTACAGTTTGCCATTCAGCTGCCGTCATCAAGTGGCCCAAAATATTAAATTCTTCATTTTTACAACCAGATTTTGAATGTGATAAAAATCTGATAAATACTCTCAATAAATAAAACACAAGTGCAACAAACAAGGAAATACAGTGTTTGAGAGTTGAGTGTGAAAGGTGCGTTCTTCAGCCGGAGAGCAACAGTCTGACCATATAATCTCAACACAGCTCACTTACTTACTTCCAGAGCTTTCAGCTGCATCTCACAGTCTTCATTAGTGAAAAGAAGTTGTCATCACGAGACAAAAGCATGGAACTTGAGTCATGTGGTAACAAGTGGTCGTATATGGAGGAAAAAGGAGATCCACCACATAGATTTGAAAAAGCTCCATGTGCTGATGAAGGCTGTGAGATATGACTGAAAGCTCCAGAAAAATGCGTTAAGTGGACTTTTTTTTTTTTTTTTTTTGGTCAGGTTCTTTAAAATCATTAAACCTTGAATGAGAAAAACATTGCTGAGAAATGTGAACAAAACTGGAAACCCATTACTTTGTTCTAAAATACAGTGTGTGTCTGAGTAGACTCAGCACAGAGGAGTTGTCTTAATAAAGGGACTACTGTATTTGCAGCATATACAGTATAAGGTAACAGCTGTGTAAAGCATCTGGTGAACCAGTTCAGGTGAAACCAGTTCTTAACAATGACCCCTCTCTGTCTTGTACCCATGATGTGGACCTGTGATTTTCATTTACAGGGCAACATCAGCTCTCTTACCCTGCTTTGTTCCCCCTCACTGCCTATGTGGCTCCTTACACCACCTGTTAGCCATCATCATCATCATCATCATCATCATCATCATCAGTGCGTTTTATTCTTGTGCTCTTGGTGCACAGTTTGTCTTTTCTCATCTCTAGTTCTCATCCTTTATAACTGCGTCTCATCTCCTCCCTCCCCCGTCTCCTTCACCGTCATCACCTCCTCTCCTGCTTTCACTTTTCCATTCTCTCTTTCCCTCAGCTCCTCTTCATCATCCTCGGCTTCCACCGCTCGGTTCAGCCCCTCCTTCTCTGAAGCCGTCACAGCCATCTCCATCTTCGCCTCCTGATCCTCCTGTTTCTTTCTAATGCAAAAGAAGTTACCCAAGGCCAAAACGATGGCTGACAGCGTGACCTCGCAGCCCGCCAACAGGAAGACGTACATGTAATTATGGGTGGCATCCAAGAGGCGACCTGGTGGAAGAAACAAGAACATTAGTATGATTGTTGTTGGTTCTCATCAAGCTGGACTCATAAAGCATTGATCATTTCTTTGGATGCTGAAAAGACTTTTGACCGAGTGGAGTCTTTGGTCTGGGCTCTGGTCTTAGTAACATGATTAAAACTCTTTACTCAGATCCAATAGAGAAGAGTCAACACTAACGGCCTGATGTCTGAGGGTTTTCCTGTGCTTACAGGTTGCAGACAGGGGGCCCTTTTTGTCACCATTACTGTATACATTATTCATGGAGCCCTCGCCTGAGGTCATCAGGACTAATCCCGACATAGATGGGGTCACAGAGGGTGAAGAAAATCACATTATTCCTCTATTCGACTATTCGCACATGAGGTTCTGTTGTACGTTAGAAATCCTGAAAAATGAATTCCAGTAGTTCTAAATTTTATAACCCAGTTTAGAGCTTAATCTGGCTATCAAATTAATTTAGGGAAATCTGTTGTCTTGCCCTTTAATGTCCCTCTGGGATAGGCCAGTACAACCTACACTTCAGGTGTGAGAGAGGGGTCTAAGATACTTTGATATTTTTGTCACTCCTGATCTAAATAACCTATTTGAGACTATTTATTCTCTTTGAACTAAACTCAAACTTAAAAATGACCTGAAGAAGCGAACTTCCTTTGCTACTTCCTTCTTGGGGAGAATCTACATTATAAAAACCAACCATATTAAATTATTTATTTCATAATCTCCCGTGCTATTTAACCCCAGCATTTTTAAGTCTCTGAATTCTTTTATTTCTCATTATATTTGGAATAAGAAACTTTAAAGAATTAGGTTCTCTAAATTCCTAAGCTGAGAGAACTAGTAAACGTCTCCTTGCCTAACCTTCAACTGTTGGTGAGCTCAGCTTAACATGATGATAAAGCGGTTCATGATTAGGCAGGTCTCCTTCCTAGAAGGCTTAAATCCCTCCCTTTTACCAACAACATAGATCAGATAAACTCGTTTGACTGCAATGTTATTATTTATAGCACTCTATTAATGCAAGGAGAACACTGGGAAGTAACCGCATCAGTGACATTAGTGAATCGGTCTTTCTTTGGTCATTTGTGCCCACACTTTTACAAAGCTGCAGTTGTGGTCTCTTCATTAGCTGTAGTTTAAAGTGGTTTGAGTGGCTACACATCAAGATCTCCATCTGTAAAAGATGGATACTGCTGCTGCTGTATACTAACAAGGCTTCCTTTATTACAAATGTAGGGTTGTTTTAGTTTTTGTTGCTTTAGTCCATCATGATGTAACACAACAGTCTCATTTCGACCGGTTACAATTATTGTGTTAACTTGTTGTTAATTATCTGAATGACCTGACATAAACATGTAAATGTGATTTGCAGCACAAACACTGTTGTTAAACCATTTATTTATACTGGCACAACCGTATTAAGTGTATGCTGTTGTGCATCCCCGTGGCTAAGGGGTTTCAGACTGTGACCATGAACCGCAACAACCCAAGTTCAAATGCAGCCATGTTGCATCTCTCTGTCCGCTGTTTTCTGTCATCTTATCTGTATCACTATGTAGACGCAAAATGGCCAAAATCCAATCCAATCTTCATCCAATCTGCATTCACATTCACGTTCATTCCCTCCGTGCTCCTACCTGCTCCCGGAGGTCCCACCAGCACAGCGATAGCCTCCATAAGCAGCACCAGGCCGATGGCGCTGGAGAACTTCTCTGTCCCCACGATAGCCATGAGGACCTCGAACTGCAGCGCCCCCACCATGCCGTACGACATGCCGAAGAAGATGCAGAAGACCACCAGACCTACGTAATCGGTCGCCTGCAAGGACACGGACAAGATGAATACGACATCAGGTTTATAGAGAGAGAGACACTGCTGATGAAACAGGCCTTGTTGATCATACGTACAGTGATAATATCAGTCTAATCTACAGTAACCACTCATGTTAATGACCTGATCTACTGAAGTTCATAATAATCCTGTTGTCTCCAGGCAGGTCTTAGTTCCTGGACCTGTATGATGGCAACATTCATGGTTTCTAGTAAATTTGTGATGCAGTTGCAAATCCTCTATACAGGGTTTGGTGTTTTTTTGGCCCACGGACGTGTTCCTCTCCATTCTCCTCATCATTACCTGCGATCCTATGAGGTCGGTGCACCCGTTGAAGATCATGGCGAAGCTGAACAGGTAGACGGCTCTGGGTCGTACCCACTTCGTGCCCGCTATGAGTCCCGACAGAGGCCGAGCGAACATGTCAACAAACCCCAAGATGGTGAGCAGCAGCGCCGACTTAGTGTCCTCATACTGGAGGTGTTTAGCATAGCTGACCACAAACACCGGGGGCACGAACAAGCCCAGCACCATAATAGACGCTGCGATGGTATAGATGACAAAACCTCTGTCCCTGAACACGCTGAAGTCCAACAGCTTCTTCTTTGGCTGCGGCTTCTTCTTCTTCTCCTCCTCCGCCACCGCGTGACCGCTCTCCTCCAGCTCCAGGGGCTTCTTCGGGGGCAGCAGGGGCCTCATGAGGGCACCACAGGCGCAGCAGTTGAGCAACATGCCTCCCAGTATGAGGAACCCCCCCCTCCAGCCGTAGTGGTACTGGAGGATCTGTCCCAGCGGGGAGAGACAGCACAGCGCCACGGGGCTGCCGGCGGCTGCCAGGCCATTGGCTAGAGGACGTTTCTCGCTGAAGTAGCGGTTGAGCATGATCAGGGACGGCTGGAAGTTCAACGCCAGACCCAGACCTGAGGGGAGAGAAGACTCACTGAGCAACACACGCTAAAAAACTTATTGTGCATTGCTTTATATATAGTATTTATACAGACGTGTTGTATACAATCATGTTTTTATCATCCTAGAAATATTTCTAAAATACAATCTTTTTTAACTTTTAAAGACACAGAGACTATTTTCCACTGCAACAATCTGTTTACGTGTCTCAACCACAAATCTTTGGATCGTCTCCAGACTGTACAGAACTCTGCTGCCAGGCTTTTTAACCAGAACCAAGAGACATGACCACATCACTCCTGATTGAACCTCTCCACACTGGCTCCCAGTTCGTTTTAGAATAGATTCTAAGATTTTATTGAAGACTTTTAAAGCTCTCCTTGGACTCTCTCAAGACTTTGGTGGCTAAAGGTCAAAGGCCAAGGTCAGTGTGATGTCACAAATCACTTTCTAGCCATTATTCAAGACTTCGCTNCTCCCAGTTCGTTTTAGAATAGATTCTAAGATTTTATTGAGAGACTTTTAAAGCTCTCCTTGGACTCTCTCTAGACTTTGGTGGCTAAAGGTCAAAGGCCAAGAAATTATGACAAGATTTCACACAAATGGTTCATATTTTATGTGACTGAATAAACAGGGATGTAGCCTGAAACTTATATGTTTTTCTTCTCTTTGAAATCTGTTGATTTTATTGATTATATTTTATTGCTGTAGATTTTAAAAAGTTCTCTACAACTAAAGATTTTTATTATTATTATTACTATTATTATTATATGTGTACATGTATATTGTGACTCAACCTGTAATAACTCCAGCGCAGAGGTAGATGTGAATGATGCTGGTGGCAAAAGAGGCCAGAATCATTCCCAGTGACGCAAAGAGCCCCCCAACCATCATCACCGGCCGACAGCCGAACCTGTTCACCGCCACGCTGCACAGAGGACCTGGGAAAACACAATGAGTACACAGTGTACACGTGTAGTTTACAGTAATCACTGTCAGACATACATGTTGTCCTCCTGTACCTGTGCCGTACAGCATGGCCAGCAGGATGGAGGAGATCCAGGCCGTGTCGCTGTAGCCCACGCCGAACTCTCGGATCAGCTCCTTGAAGAAGACGCTGACGGCCTTGGGGAAGGCGTAGGAGAAGCCGGTGATGACGAAGCAGCCAACCAGCACGGCCCAACCCCAGCCTCCATCTGGCGCCTTCACCCCCGGAGGCGCGTCATCCACCACTGCTCCTCCCATGATGCTCTCTGACTGCGGTGTCGAGGTCGGTGGCTAGAAAATACAGTGGTAAAAAAAATACAGACGTGTCCTTTAATCTGTGTTTCATCCTGAAAATGTTTTTCAAAGTTTTTGTGTTTTTGTGTGTGTGTGTGTGTGTGTGTGTGTGTGTGTGTGTGTGTGTTGACTGCAGTGTAGTGTAAATCTGAACCATGGGATCTGCTGCAGGTTATTTATTCTTGACAGCTTGTCAGGACAGATGAAAAGTCCTCCTCAGCCAGAAGACACAAACACACACGTACACACGGATGCACATGCACACACACACACACATTCCGCACATGCAGACACATCCTCTTATTTCACACAACCTTGTATCTGTGCTGTGAACCCTCACAGAGCTTTAATCCTCTGCTCTTTCACAGATACTTCTACCTCTCTCAGTCTGTCGCCATCATTCTTCCTACGGCGCTGCACAGCTCAGACACATGCTCAGGAAGTCTGGTGTCAGTGTCTCTCTTCAGTGTCCCTCCATAGCGTCTCTGCTGGACTAAGGTCTGGACTCTGACTGGACCACTCCAAAAGGCGGATTTTCTTTACAATAACTATGAGGAAACTCTTTGCTCACGGTTATGACGTAGTAAACTCCAGGGTGAATGCACGGTGCTCTGTTTGTGTTCTGCCACTCTGTCGCTCAAACACCAAGTGCCTCAAGAGAATTCACATGCAAAAGCATTTGATGCATCTCTCTCTTCTTTAAATCTTCAAATTCCCTCTGTTGTATGGTTTGTATGGATTACATGTGGTTTAAATACATTTGAAAGTGCCAACAGGTCTCTGGAGCCAGTGGCCATCCTCTCTAACTGGAAAATGACTGTGTGGTGAGTCTGTCCTTAATGATGGGGGCCCCACGTATATCCGAAGGTGGGAGGAAGTTTTTCTTTCGGGGAGGGGTCGCTTCTGAGGATATCCCAGTCGGATACAATAATCTTCCCGATTTGCTGAAACGTGGTGACGTTCAGTGGAAGCTGTTTTAATCTGAGCGGTGGAGATCGCAGTCTTATTATTATATGATGTGTCTAAAAAACCTTTTTGTCATATGTTGAGACTGTGTATGAAGATCCAGAGTCCATGCGGCAGATCCTGCCCAACCTTTAAAATCCGCCATATGGGATATTATTTTTGAGGCGGTGGGGGTGAAAGGATCCATAGTGCAACAGAAAATTAGGATCAGTAGGTTTTATAAATAGTGTACTTTGTAATCTATAGTCAATTACCTAGTATTCAGTAGATGATTTATTTAATATTCTTTTTAGGGTTATTAAGATAATTATAAAACTTAAAAACCTTAAAATCATTCTGGCTGTTCCTGAAGAGAAGAACAATGTCATCAATAACTCTACAATACATATTCAGGGGCAAAGCCAGCGGCCGCACTGGTCCCTTTACACTGTCTACACAATCTGTCTTCAAACAAGATAATTCATCATCATACACTCAGCAAGATCCACAGTGAAGCCTGTAGGGGGCATCACTTCCTCTCTGTCTGATGACTGACAGCTCTAAGGCCACCAGGATGATCTATATTCATGTGTAGTGACCATAAAGTCTCAGATGATGTCATCAGCTCGGCTCATCTATGACCTGTGGTGCTGGTTCTGTTATAGTCCCGTTTGTGGCCCAAGGCTGGCCACACATGGGACTTAATGACATTATGGATGACATTGTTAATTATGTTTTTCTCCTTTTATGCAAAGACATGAACTGATTCACGACAAGCAAATATGATTCCTCACTCAGAATAACCCATTATCTGGAAGTGGGCTATTCTGTTGGATTTCTTGAAATTTAGACACGCCTCCTTTTATTTTATCTTACTCATCTAACTTCCTGCATGTTGTTGCTCAATAATTTCAGAGAGCAGGCTTTAGCAATGCCTCCTGTGCAAAATGCATTAATTTCTGACAGTAGTCTGTCAATAACAGGATATGTCATCATGGCATTGACAAATTCGGGAAGGTTTGATCAACCATTTAAGGCTGAGACCAAGACTTGTTATTGTCTTTAAAAGGACAGTTACAAATATAATTGTCCCCCAATAATCAAATAGTCTTTAATATATAACTCCTGACTGATTCAACAGCAGCAGTTAAGTGTCACCTCGGTGAGCAGCTGTCATCTTCAGACATGTACTGTCTTTCATGGGCCAAACTCTGACAGATGTGCTCCTTTTGTGATACATGCAGAGACAGCACACAACTGCTGTGGAAGAGCAGCTCAAATCTGTTTAGGACCAAGTCCCCGACCATCACCTCTGTGTCATGCTGACATCTGTCCTGACTGCCTATCTCCTTCAGCCTTAAACTGCAGATAGACCAGATATCACCTGATAAAGTTTACCATTATGGTTCTGCAAAAAGCACAGGGGGCAGGAAATGGCATGGGTGGGGTTTTAAACTGTGGGAGCAAGCATTAGCAAGCTGGCTGACAGAAGCAGCAGCAGCAGTGGCCCACAAAGTTTTAACAAACATTTACTGTGATTAATCTCTAAAGTAAAATGACCTTCCTCGTTCTCCTGCTGCCTGATTTCACTGTGTAGAACAAGAAAGAATGACAGGTCATTTCTAACTGCTCTGTCTCAGATGATGAACATCAGAGAACACAATTTGCAACACAAATGTGTTGTATGTGTCCTCCTCCACATAGCAGTGAATGGGAAGTGAAATCCAGTCTGATCCATATAACAGAAACATCCTATCTTAAGTTTGAAGTTAAGGGCTAGGACAAGATTAGTTATCCTTAGACTAAAGTTAGGAGAGTTTATTTAAAGGTGATTGGCTGACTGTTTTTTAAGTGATCCAATAATAGCAGATTTCTTGTAAACACTCAGAGAAACTAAATCCTGCAAAGTTGGATGGTGAGTCCAGGTGGGTGGGGCTTGGGGTGTGGCTGAGCACGGTGACAGCTTTGTTGTGACATCACAAAGTTCCAGAAGTCCTGACGGCTGGTTTTAAGACTCAGTTTCTGAATACAGGCTGTGTGCATTTCTCTGTGGACTGAGGCTTTGATACTTTCACAGTATTAATATAGAACCTAGACCTGATCTATAATCAAACAACACATGGACAGAGACCTTTATACTATATGGACCTTTAAGATGTTGGGAATTAAGGAAGCTCATGTATTACACTTTCCCTGTCTTCAGTTAGTACAGGAACATAGATTTAGGAACTACTAATCTGTAACATCTTTTTTTCCTGAACCAGGTCCTAACCCTGATTACCATGGTTACCAAACAGTTAAGATCTGCAAGTTAGGACGATTCTGTTATACGGCCCCTGCACCTGTCATTTCATCACTCAATTAGCCCAACATACAGGATACACGGTACCAGCCACTTTCCTTCTACTACACTGTCAGTATTGCTTTGCTGCCATTGCCTAATTCTGGTTCCAGTAAAAAAAAAGGTCACCTTTAGTTCAAGCTGCTCCACCTGGAGGTTTGCACACAAGCCCTTTATTCTGTCACCTTTTTACTGTGTAACAATGTCCTCATAAATGATGGATATCAAATGACTTCTAGAGATAACAATTCTGTGTCATGTGTGCAAATACAGTTTAAATGAAAGCATATTTAACAGATTCTGATTGAATTTTATTGTTTTCAAAAGGTGATTTTTAAACCCCTTTGTCTTGCAGTTCCCTCTGCAGTGGCATCAGAGGCCTCAGACACATAGGCACCTTCTTCTTACCTCTTACTCAATGAGAGGCTTCGCTGAGGGGGTATCAACACATGAGAAGTTCACACCCACTGCACCCCACTGTGCAGCCACCATAACAGCCAGTAGGAATCACGGGTGACAAGCGTAAGAGCCCTCATCAGCTTTCAGGCTGCTAACTGTTGACTGGCATACACAACCGAACTGCAGGAGCCGCTATACAAACATACAGCAAGTGCATGTACACAGACACTCAGGGACATCAGTGTGGCACCTCCCCTCGATTCCCCCTCCCATAAGCCCGCCCACATCATCCGCGCCTTCCATGACCTCAGTCTGAACTATGTAACATTCTGCAGCAGCCCCAAGTATCACCACCCATACTAAAATAAGACCCTTACATACCACACAGCACACACACAGGCCACCACACAGGGATCATTTCTCACCACTGATATGCAGATGAAAGGCACTTGGATGTTGTCCTTCATTGTGTATGTGTAAGAGAGAGACAGTGATTCTACTATCGGGAGCTGAGCTCAAAGTGTGTGGGGGGGGGGGGGGTCTAATACTTTATAAAAATCCAAATTTCTCTGAAACAACAAGAGAAAGCCAGAACCAGCCCCTGAAGGCTAAACATGTACATGCCCTCCACTCCTGCAGTAAGCATTTTTTCTGCTTGGAGATCAGTGGAAAAAAGCAAAAAAGCTGTGACCACAACATTGACATTTCATCCTTTTTAAGCCAATTTGCCAAACTTGCAAGTAAAAAGTTTCCTATTTACATATCTGCAGTAAGCACAGCAGCAGCAGCAGCAGCAGCAGCAGCAGCAGCTTGTGTCAACCTGGTGAAAGTAAGTTCAGTATTCCCTCTTTTACCTCTGTTTTTGGTCTCAACCAACTCCTGAGGGAGATATCTGGTTCAGCAATTAGTCTCTAATAATAAAACCTTCAGACATCAGACCCACATATGATACAGGTCAACTCAATACACATTCAGCCCACGTTAGACCAATTCTGACTCCAGCCTTCAATGTAGTTTTCACTGATTAATCGGAGAATTACACTGAATTACATGCAGTTCAGTTTCAGTTTACGCCCTTGCATGTGCTCTCTGTCTCTCTCTGTCAGTGGGTGGGTTAAGGTTGAGATCAGTTAATTCAATTCTGTTCATGGTAGCAATGTCAGTTCAGCGGCTGACTCGTGTTCAACCCTGGTTTAGAGAAGGGTCATGAAGGTTTGGCTGACGCAGGTTGACTCATTCAGACAGACCAGCTGTTTTGGATGGGGTGTAACTGTGTCTGTCTGCTGGTTGGTGCTGTTTGGTGCTGTAAGAACAAAGAGGATGCTGTGAGCGTGAACCAAAACCGACGACTAAACAATGAGCTGAAACTCAGGTGGGGGGAGCTGCATATTCAGCTGATAATTCTCACCTGGTTTATCACTATGAGTGACACCGTTCACCTCGTCATTTGATACAGAATATTGATTATAACTGCTTTAAGGACTAGAATTACCACCTCATAGTTGTTTGCCTCCAACGACCAATGAGGTTGCAGTTTACATCCATGTCTGTCCACATATTAACAATATGTTCTGAATACTTTTAAAGAACTTAATAAAAGATACTGCATTTCTTTTCAGAACATTATGATGTCACAGTGAAGTTGACCTTTGACCTTCTGGATATAAAATATCATCACTTCATTATTTTATCCTAATAGACATTTGTGTGAAATTTTGTCACAATTAGCATATAAGGTCTTGAGTTAAGGCCGAAAAAAGTGTTTCCTGAGGTCGAAGTGACCTTGACCTTTGACCACCAAATTCTAACCAATTCATCCTTGAGTTCAAGTGAACTATTGTTCCAAATTTGAAAGAATTCCCTCAAAGTGTTCCTGAGATATTGTGCTCATGAGAACAGCCTTGGCTGGCACTGAGGAATAAAAAGGCTTAAAGCAGCTATAATCAATATTTGCACAATAATAATGTATCATAACAAGGTGGAAACAATGTGAAAGGGGTCACGTTATAGTTAAGTGTTTATTTTTACTATCTTACTTCTTTTTGCTGTTCTGAGACCTGCACCAGAAGAAATTCCTAGTCTGATTCTGAGTGTGACTGTGAGTCCTAAATACACAGTTCAGATCAGGATGTAATGTTGCTGTACGTGTCTATAGTTCCATACAGAAACAGTATCAGTGATACATGAACAGTATCCTATTGACACTAAGATTAGTTGTGTGTGTTTCAAAGATCTAACTATCTGACTCCACATTTTTCACAGCACATCCTCAGATCCACATCAGGAGAATCAGCCACTGATCAAACAGCATCATAGAGCTGTAATACCGGAAGACTTTATTTGTCTTGATGAATAAACTTGAATTTTCTAGGTTTAGTAACTTCGGGGAAATGATGACTTTCACGGTCGTGACATCATCATCCGCCTTTCAGGGATGCAGCCGAGCGCACGTAGGCAGTCCCGACGCTACTTCTGCGTCATATCTACTACAGCAAACTTTCAGGAGCTTCATTGCATCACACAGAGAATCAGGAAACGACTGAAATGTCGTGTTCGTCGTCCTGTGAGATGGTTAGATGGATGACAACAGACTATTTTATCGTTTAACAATCCACTTATATCACTTCATATCTTTTTATTCTACAGAATGTGTCTATGTTTTAAGCTCCAGCTGAGCACAAGTCAGTGAGTTCGCTGCCTGTTTTACTCGCATCCCGTCCTCTCTGGATAAAGAAGCCTCTCGCTCCTTTGCTGCTAAATCAGGCAGATGTGGATCAACGGTGCGTGCGGACAAAACCCCGGTGGCCTACGTGAGGACCGAGGCGTAGGTCTCATGTGCATCCCCGCAGACTAGATGCCTGATCTGAAAAAGTCCTCTTATTGGCAACATCACAATAACATCCGGGGCGCTGAGCTTCTCTAACACTATTGTCATAATGTTAATTTACATCCCTCTACAGCTTTACTCGCCTGCCGTGTCTACCTGTTACTCTGACGCACAACAGGCTAAATCATAAGAAATAAGGAAATAGATATAAAGAAATGTATTCCAATACCACTGGTTAAAATAATAATGATTATAATAAAATAAAAACTAATCACACTATACCTGTTGAGATGCTGTCGCTCTTCTCAGAAGCGCTTCTGAATGGACCGTGTGAGCGCGTTTCCGTAACTGTCTTATTATACGGCGGCGCGCACAGAGGAAACTCCGGTTGTGGTTCTCCAGAACTCCGCCCTCACAAGCGCACACACCCTACCTCTGCCACTGTCTACTGTGTCTGCATTTCACCACCTGCGTTTGGTAGCAAAACTCCTAAAGCAGGTGAAATACTTACTTACACAATCTCAGAAGAAACAAAATAAGCAATATGAGGCGACTGATACACTAACTTAATTACTTTATTAGGTTAAGGTATGTGTTACTGGTCTTGGTTAGCTGATGTAACTTCTGATGTAACGTCAATGTCTTTTGGAGAAATCCGTGATTTTATTTTCATTTTTATTTTTTTCTTCCCAGCGTTTATTGGAAAACATTCAAATATGCATAAAATACAAACACGTGCTCAGTAGAGTGAAGAGTAATGATAGTAACATAAATACAAGTAATGTAACATTAACATCAGGATATGGCAGATTATGATTTATGACAGCCAGTGGTGTACTGGCCACCTCAAACAATATAAAGTGTTTGTTTACCGGCTCTCTTTATGCGCACCACCCACCATATTACATTTAATTGTGACCATAGAAAAAATAGAACCAAGTAGAAAGTGCTGAATTAAAAACCATTAAAAAAATTATTTTAGTGCAGTCGGACCAGGAACCATTGTCCCTTCCCGTCACCGTAGCAGGGGGACACTTGACAGACGTACGGTTTCCTTGGAAACACATTGGCATCAAAGTAGAAGGAGACAAGTTTTAGTTAGCTAGTTTAGTTAACGTCGACTTTAGCTCGTGTTTATTGAGTGTTTATGTGTGTGTTAAGTGTTTATGTAATGATATTATTAGTTAACTGTTAACCAGTGATTTGTTTGATCGCTACACGTCGTGTTGACTGTGAAGGATGAAGATTTAAAAGGCTCAAACGATGCGAAGTTTACCTGTGGACTCTGCTACAAAAGCTAAAGCTACTGTGTCATGGTAGGCTAACTCTGTGTGTGCGTGTGTTGTGTGCTTGTATATGTGTGTGTGTACGCGCGTGTGTGTTGTATATGTATCTTTCATATTGTATTGAAAACCTATTAATTAACTGTATTGTCATACATTTCTCTACTGGCTAGCAGTTAATACAGTTTTATTTATATTTCATAATAACAATGTCATATTCTACGTCACTAGTCTAGATGTTTAATATCACAATTTGCTGCTGCCGTCATCCCTGCTTTAGATACATGTCATCTCAGAGATACATGATTTAAATTTCAAGTTATCAGATGGGATTTGGGAGACTCTTGTTTACATATAGGGATTATTAATAACTAAACATACAGATACAGCTAGTTGTTGAAAGGCTGCAGTATTTCAATACAAAAACTCAGGTGTAAAGTAGCTGAAGGGTCTGTCTAAGTGTGTATGGATTCTTCAATTCTTTGTTTATTTTCTTTCTTATAACATGTCTATATTTTCATAGCATAAGCATAACTAACAAAACAGCATTTTTTTCAAAAATGAAGCGACAAAACAGAAAACAGCAGCATTTCAGACAACATAAGAAAATAAAAACCACAACATTCTACAAAACACAACAGCAAAACATTTTATGTACAACAAAACATTTTAGACAATAAAACAATAAAACACACCAACACCAAAACAAAACAGAAAAGAAAGCAGAACAGTTCTCATCTCTGATTTAACAGAACCAAAGCCAATTCACTGACACTATACAGTTGACAGTTACAAGTAAACTCCACAGATTAGCTGACTGGTCATGGGTGTATTGAGGGATGTTTCAAGGCCTTTGTCTTTATAGAGTTGTCAAGTAGAAGGAGCTGTTTTGGGTCTCCTTGGATCTGCAAGTAAAAGTCCTGTTCATTCTTCCCATAGACAGTGTTGTATGACTCTCACGTGAAGCACTTCTGTGGCCTGGATCACCATGAGACTGGGTCAATTATTACTTCATAAGATTAACAGCTACATTAGAGCATATCTGGTTCTTTGATTAAAAAAAAAAAGTTGACTGTGGTTAATTACGACTCCCAAAGTGCTTTTCAGCATGAATCATCCAATCTACAGCCATTTGTGATTTCCTGTCTCAACATTAGAGAGCCAAAGCCACAACATCACATCTGTGTTAGCCTCTGTTCCATTAGCTTCTGTCACTCAATGCAGTCTCTCATTTAGCATTTCTTTTCTCTGTCTTTGGAGCATCTTCCTGGGGTTTACTTTTCATATTCTGAGACAAATCAACATCCAACACAGCAGCTGCTACAGAAAATTGAAACCTTGACAAGTTTAGCAGCAATTACTTTGTGAGAACAGAAAAATCTACAGCTCCCATGAAGAAAACTACAAGTACGGCATCCATATCCATAAAACAAGCAATCTACAAGACTTACTGTAGAGAAAACACTGTGTTTTGAACTACTAGCATTGCTACAAATGTCGATTTTGGGGGAGGTTTTGTTACTTATTAACTTTGGAACAGAATCCAGATGTTCTGGTTTCACTTAGGCTCTCTGAAAAAGTGCTGTTAGCAGTACATATGAACAAATATATATGCTAACTGACTGATGATCTTCACTGAAAAACACCTTTGGATATCACTGTTAACTTCATAAATGTTTATGTTCACAGACTTGTACCTTGTACAACAGACAGAAAAACATCATTTTCTGGGGGTGTCGTCGGTCCATAATGCAAACATTGCTACAGAAAATAAAGCTAACGCATGACTACTGTGCATTTCAATGCATGCTGACCTGTATTGTGGTTCATAGGTATATCCCAGTCCCACCATGCAGTCAGATGGGGACAGTGAACTGAGCCTGGACGCCCAGCTGGCCAGTAAAGAAAGGGAGTGGAAGGAGCTCCAGCTTTAAGGGTTCATCAGCTGGAGAGTTCCCCAAAAAGGCCCGGAGGAGTGTCTCCCCTCAGGTATCCGCCTCCATCCACCTCATCTCAGAATAACAGTAAATGTGAACTTTCTGCTAGAAAAGTTTAATGTAGGATTAGCAGCAGAGCCCAGTCTGTCTTTGAAAAAAACAACAATGAAATACACTGAGTTCTCATAGTTACATCAGTTAAATATCAGTGTTGCATAAAACACTTCTTGAATTCATCCTGGCAGCTTAAAGTGAGCAACACTAAAGGAAACAACCTTTAATTTAAAATTGTGTAAAGCTAACTGAACCACTAACAACACAAACCGCTGCACATGCAGAACATTTAGAGCAGATTTGTATGGGCATACATGTTTAATGAGAAAAAGTCCAAATGCAAAGAGATTGGTTTCAGGAATTTAAGAATGAATATTGGATCTGAATTAAAAAATTGTGATAAATCAGAAAATTGATTTATTTCATTCCAGATGAGTTGTTGTTACGTTGCAAAAATGATTATTTTCACTATCACTTTATTTGTTGATTATTTTTTCAATTATTTGATTATTCTTTTAGTATATGACCTTCAGAAAATGATGAAAAATGTCAATCACAAGGTGGCATCTTCAATTTCTGCTTTGTATCTGGCAACATTCAAAAAATCCAAATAGAATTATAGTGACATTTAAAACAGAGAAAAGCAACAAAAGAAGTGTTTGTTGTCAAACATGTCTGCAGCCATGTCTTTTCTGTTTGATATTATCATTCTGTATGTGTGTCTATACATGTGTCTATACTGTATGTTTTTATGTCGATGGAGTGGACGGAGACTCTTGTGACTGACTATGGATGCGTATTGTTTTTTTTCATGAATTTGTTATTGGTATGTCACATTGCATTTGTTTTTTTTATTTATTACATTCATTTGTAAACTATATTACACACAGTGATTTTACTTGTAATGAAGTGGAAATACAGCTTTTAATGTGAGTTTCTTTAAGTAAAAATAAATAAATACAACCCCTGCAGCAAACAGACATTATACATGAGCTTTTCTTTAAATGTTAATGTGACATTTATTCAACATTACATTAGGTTTTATTTCATGAACTTGAAAAACAAACCGCAATTATAGCAGAGGTTTGGGCTCCATACATGTTAAAACACTAGAACTCATAACTCATTGGTATTAATTAACTTGTTAGGTCTTAATTAACTTGTTAGGTCTTGTACGGCAGGTCAAGAATTGTCATTAGGAATTGCTGTTGACATTTTAGGCTGTCTTGCCTATTCCAAAAGATTTTCGGTAATGTTCATGTCAAGTGGGGCTGTTGTTGGGCTGTGTGTTTCTTGAAGTGGGGACTTTGAGGTCTACTTTGGATCATTGTGCTGTTGTAGAGTCCGAGCCTCTTTTCACTTTCACCTTCTGAACATGCTGCAGACATTTGCATCTAGATTTTGTTGAGTATTTAGCTCTAGTTTAGTTATATTGATAATAATAATAAAAGTTAATAATGAATAATAAACAATAAAAATTAATACGTCCACTTCCTTTGCTGATGTTGTATAGACCTGATGGCAGTGGGAACAAAAAGGATCTCCTGAAACCTCTCTGTTCTGCAGCCGGTGAGATGAGACGTTGCCAGCAGCTGTAGCTGCTTCTCTGTCCTGTCAGAATGTTACTATGGGACTCGGAATTTTTGAGTGAGCAAAGCTCTGTAATGCCGTGTATAAAACAAGGAAAGTGAAATGTGAGTGTCTTTGCAATTAGACCCCGATGTGATGTACTCGTATTGGAGGCGGGAAGAGATGCTGTGCAAATATAGGAAATCCCCGCGGCCTATACAACTGTGGTCGAAGAATGAAATGATGAAACCAGAAAAATGATGAGGATGGATTCAGATGACTCATGCAGGATGCTGGAGGTGAAGCTGGCAGTGATAGGAGAAGGAAGGTTGAAGCAACCATCTGAAATGACAGCTGACAGCAGAATAGAGAACAATTTAAAGTTTGACAGAAATGATATGATTGGATGATTGGATTGTGGCAAATTATGATAGTGACTGATAATGCTCATGGTCAGCTGATTATGGGTAGCGGAGAGAGAGGGAAGTGTGAATGAGATGAGATGTAGAAGTAGTTCTTCCTGATTGAACTTCATTAGAATCCATTCTTCCCTCTTTTTTTTCTTCTTTTTTTTTTTTTTTTTTTTACATATTTTTTTTTTCTCTCAGAGATCAAACAGAATCGTGATTTGTCCAAACTTTTTCATACAGCTATTATAGTAGAATTGACCTCACCTGTGTGTGTGTGAAAAAGTCTATGTAATCAAGTCACCTGTAAATTGAAATGATATTGTTATAATGCAACACCAGCTTGAACATTTGAACTCTTACAGGTTGAGCCAAGTTACAAAAGCAGATAGCTTTAGTTTTATTTGTACAGGTTTTGAAATGTGTGTCAGAATATCTGCCTCCAGCCTAATACAATGTAGGTGTGGGGACTTTACTCGCAGACACGTTCTGTTGAAATGTTTTAATTGCATTTTTCAGTGCAATCAGCACACAACTAAATCCTATTCACCTCCATTGTACTGGTGCGACAGATATCTCACAGTCTGACATAGAAACAAGAAAAGATCTGACTCAAAAGTAAACTGATTTTTGAAATTCATCAACAGTTTCTGTTAGAATCAGAAATTCAGTGTGCTTCTTGTTGCATTTGACTCCAGTTTGGGCAATGGACAATGTCAGTGATACTTGCACACCATTCTGAAAAATTGAAGCCTTGGATGGCTGGGTTAATTCATAAAACATTGGTAGCGTCTGCCCAACCGGGTTGCATGGCCTATGCGAATGCCACAACAACTTCCACCATG